>NC_091311.1:6303845-6346345 GCF_038502225.1 Cherax quadricarinatus | reverse complement strand
GGGAAGGGAGTACCATCATGGTATTGTAGTAACACCGCACCTAAGCCCGAATTGGAGGCATCAGTTCTCAAATAAAATGTTTTATTAATATCTGGAATCTTAAGTATAGGGTCTTTCGAAAAGATTCTTTTAATCTCATTAAACTTTTCCCGAGCTACGTCGGAAAGTTCAGGAGGTTCCTTCACAGACTTTTTAAGGAAGTCAGATAAGATGCCTGTAAGATCAGTAAGGTTCGGGATAAACCGTGCATAAAAATTTACAGAACCAAGAAAGCTTCGCATGAGCTTCTTGGTTTTGGGGAATTTAAATTCTAATAGAGCTTTGATCTTACTGGGGAGAGGCTGCAGAGAGTTATTAGAAAGTATCAGTCCAAGATATCTAATCTTGTTATACCCAAGGAAGCATTTCTTCGGCTTGGCAGTGAGGCCATGTGAGCGTAACCTACGCAAAACTGATGTTAATGTTTGGATATGTTCGCCCCACGTAGATGTCATTACGTAAATGTTATCAAAAACTGAAACATTTGGCATATTACCCAAGACCTTTCTCATCAGTCTCACGTAGGTAGCACAGGCAGTTACCAAACCGAAGGGCATAGTTCTATACTGCATCAGTCCTTGGTGTGTAGGAAAAGCGGTGTACTGCTTAGAAGAAGGATCTAACATTACTTGATGATATGCCTGCGCAATATCAATCTCTGAAAAGAAGGAAGTGTCATAAAATTTGTGTAGATCGCTATCTATTAAGGGCATAGGCTCAGCATCCCACCGAGTTATAGCATTAAGGCCTCTGAAGTCAATAGCAAGTCTATATGAATTATCCTCCTTCTTAACCATGACTACTGGTGAGCAATATGCAGATACTGAAGGTTCAATGATCTTTAGTTTTAATAATTTGTCAACCTCTCGGTCAAATGCATCCCTAAGGTGAACTGGAACTGGGTATAATTTCCGTTTGATAGGATTGTCCGTGACTAAGTCGATCTTATGGACTACCGTGGAGGTAACACCTGGAATATCAGTAAAGACGTCTGAAAAGTTACTCACACATTGAAGTAGTTCATGTCTCTTATGGTCATCCAAAGATTCATTAATATTAATGTTGGTTGCATCCGAGTGGTCAAGAGTCACCAAGTCATGTAGTTCTACATCATAGTCTAAGTTAGAGGTGTCAATTACGCACACTTTACATTCTTCAGTTGTCTTATCAAGTTCGTGTGGAAAAACTAAGTCAAAGTTATTAAGGCAGTTAACCGAATTTCTTCGGTAATATTTCTTAAGGATGTTGATATGATAAAGCTTAGGTTTCCCCTTGACTTCTATGAGGTAGTCAACTTTCCCACAAGTTTTTAATACTTTATATGGACCTTTCCATGCTACTAATAATTTATTTGACTTGATAGGCAAAAGTACAAGAACTTCATCTCCTACTTTAAAACTTCTCCTCTGACTTTTGGAATCAAAATAGGTTTTGTACTGGTCCATTGACAAGCTTAGGTTTTTCGAAACTATGTCAGAGGTCTCCTCAAGTTTGGATCTAAGGTCAAGGAGAAACTGGTAAGAAGACTGAACCTCAGCACTCATCTCCTCATTAGTCCATAAGTCATCAAGGATGGACAATGGACCTCTGGCTTGTCTACCATAGAGAAGTTCAAAAGGTGAAAACCCCAAAGAGTCACTGGGAACTTCCCTCATGGCAAACAAAGCACAGGGTAGGTAACGATGCCACTCCTTAGGTTTAAGGGAGCAAAGTTTCCTTAAAATGGACTTGAGAACCGAATGCTGGCACTCAATCCTCCCATTACAGCTGGGATGATAGGGTGTGGTGAAGAGAGGCTTCACTCCCAGAAGTTGGTATAGATGTTGCATTAAGTCAGATGTGAATTGTGTCCCACGGTCAGACAAAATTTCTCTAGGGATGCCCACTCTGGAGAAGATGAACAAAAGGGCTTCAGCCACCTCTGTAGTAGTTATGGTCTTTAAGGGTATGGCTTCAGGGAAACTCGAAGCATAATCTACTAATGTTAATATATTTCTATGTCCCCCAGATGAAAGTGGAGATAAAGGACCAACGATGTCAATAGCTACTCTTTCAAACGGTACCGTAAAGATTGGCATTTTGACCATAGGTACTCGCCTGGTACCTCGGGAGGATGACAGTTGGCAAACTTTACACGATCTACAATAGGTAGTGATATTTGAGGACATTTTTGGCCAAAAATAGGTTTCCCTAATTTTATTTAAGGTTTTACGATGCGAGAAATGTCCGGCCACTGGCAGGTCATGAGCCATTTTAAGAACAGTCAGTCTGCATTGACTTGGAACAACTAAGATGGAATAGTCTATCTCATCTGAATTTAATTTGAATACTGACTTGTACAAGATACCTTTTATATATTCAAATTTATATGAAAAGTTTTTCCTTTGGATAACTTGATTTTGTTTAGCGGCATTATGGCAATTCTGAAGAGAAGGGCAATTACGTTGTAACTTGACGAAGGAGTCCTTCGATATATCTAAAGGCTTAAAGTCAGGGAAAATCAAAGGATGGACAGTAGGGGAAGCCTGGGCTTTGGTCTGAGCCCTAGTCAAGACATTTATGGTATCAGAGGTGATACCTTTACTTTCATCTAACAAGAGAACTTGTGATCCTACTTCCTCGCTTTCGAGAGTAGCATCACTGGTTTTTAATCCCACATGAATATCGCGAGACATTGTCTCATCTGAACTTTCGAGGGGCTTCTCTGACTCTACAGGAAGAGGATCTGAAACACTTATATCCATCTTTGGTGATGAAAGGTCAACCTCCGAAGGAAGAATGGCACCTTTTACATTACCTATTAGTACGGAGCAAGAAGTGATGGGAGCTAGTACGGCTTCAGACCAACCTGTGAACCATTTAGACCTAATGTAACAACGGATGGTAGGAAAAGTGTCCGCACGGCCCAAGTAGTCTGAAAGTATAGCAGAGGAATGAGTTTCTTTAAGGTTAGGGAACAGCTTATCAGAAATGACTATACATGTGCATCCAGTGTCTCGTAAAATGGTAGATACATTAAGTCCATTAACTGTTCCTGAACAGAAAGGTGCTTGGTCATTATAGTCTTTAAAACATCTTCCAACTTTTTGGACCTTCTTAGAAGGACAATCTGGACGTTTATGTCCCTTAACACCACACAAATGACAAACAGGAATAAAAGAAGTCATTTTACTTTCCACTAGAGGCTTTGATTTCTTCAGGTCTGATGAACCCTTGCCCTTAGTGTTCGATCCCTTTAGGTCTTTATTGGAGTTGTGAGCCTCAGCATACAGGTCAGCAGCCTCAGCAACTTCCTCAGCTTTAATCAGGTTACGTTCTCTGATGAATGTTCGTATCTGATGGGGAAGAGCTGTCAGGAACTGGTCAGCAACCATGAAGTCTCTAAGAGATTCATAACTGTGATCAATTCCTGAACTCTCTATCCAAAAGTCGAACAAACGAAAGAGTGTTACCTGTAACTGCTGAAAGTTCTGGCCAGGCTGTAAGGTGGCATACCTGAAATCTTTCCTGTAAGAATTTGTGGTTTTTTGATATGCTTTAAGGATTGCCTTCTTCAGTAGGTTATAATTACATATATCCTGCGACAAAGTTGCATAGATATTTAAGGCTGTACCAGAAAATAACATTCCTAACCTGGTAGCCCAGGTGTCAGCAGGCCATTCACAGAGGGTAGCGGTATTTTCAAACCTGATAATGTATGAAGTTATGTCTTCCCCCTCTGTGAAGGGAGGTAAATTAGGTGTTGGAATATGTGCACCGACTGCACGTTGTTCCATTACTCCTTCCTCTAATTGTTGTTGTGTAAGAATTAACTTTTTATTCTCCAATTCAAGGCGAGATTTTTCGAGCTCGCGATCCTTTTCTGTCTCTATTAACTCATGCTCTCTAGCTCTTTCCTCACGTTCTCTAGCTTTTTCCTCAACTTCTCTATCCTTTGCTCTTTCCTCAAGTTCTCTTAATTTAACCTGTTCCTCACATATCTTAGCTTGTTCCTCACGTTCCCTAGCTCTTTCCTCACGATCAAGTCTATCACGCTCTTTTTGGTCTTCTCGCTCTCTTTCTAACTGACTTTCTCGGATTTCTCTCTCAATTCTCTCTCTCTCCTTTTTCTCCTGTCTTTCAAGGTTCTCTTTCTCCTTTTTCTCTTCTCTTTCGATTCTCTCTCTCTCCTTATTCTCCTGTCTTTCAAGGTTCTCTTTCTCCTTTTTCACTTCTCTTTCGATTCTTTCTCTCTCCTTTTCTTCTTCTCTTTCCCTTTCTAGCTGTCTTTCTTCTCTCTCAATTCTCTCTCTTTCAAGTCTTTCCTGGATCTTAGCACTAATGAAAGATTCTAAATTTTTCCCTGTTATTCCTAACTTACTTCCAGCGTTCATCCAAAACTGGTACTCATCCATACTTGCAAGAATAACTTAAATTATCAGGGGAAATGAAACGAGTATTAAAGAAAACGAAGAGTTCTATGCCAGCTCCGAGCAAACAGTAAGTAGAATGGGGTCACTTGACCATCCAATCTTCTCACCAACAAATCAAGAGTGTCCTATGACAGTTCCCTTGATATAATGAAGAGCTCAATGAAACAAGTTGTCACTGGAAAATCTCGGGTCCCTAGAGTCTAATCCTCCAAAGTGTTTCAAGCTTACACACAATTAGGTGGCAGAATTAAATATTATATCCTGCCTGACTTGACTTACAATAAATTGAGACTATAACAATCACCAAATCTTTTAAATACTCATGGCTGGTGGTAACCGTGTGTGGTATGCAGCGTTGAAGGTCCAATGGTAGATTCGAGATGGAGTTGAATCTTGATTCAGTAGAGTTGTATCCTGGCAAGGTCGCCACTTGTGAAGGCTTACTCAGCCCTGTAACAACTTCAGTCAGTATTACTCAGGCTGGCTCCTCCTCAGGAAAATTAGTGAATAGAAAAAGAAATAATAACAGACAAACATAAACACTTTATTATGTAGAAAATATAAAATGTAAAACACTTAAATATGAAATATTAATCCTACTTTAAAGAAAATGAAAAATGAAAAATATAAATGATAAATGAATTCAACGCTAATTTAAAACTTGGGTGTCTGGTGTTGGTGACACTGCTTGTTTAAATCGTAGCCGTTGCTGATGTGGGGGAGGGGAGGGTCGCAGGTGTTGGTGACCACCACTGGCTAGTTCTTCACAGAGAATCGCCGTGATTATTATCCCGATGACAGGAAAGCAGGTTCTTTACCGCTGCAATGATGAGGGGTTACATCCTGCAATTTCATACAGGTGCACAGGTAGTTCAATACAAAATGGGACGTCTCCAGGACGTTAGTCCTTCTCCATCCGTTCTTCTCGTTGATTGACAGGTGACCCTCACTGTCATCCAAGCTGAAAAGATAGACAGGTTACCCACTGCTTAAATAATCACTCTCCATGGCAGTGTACAATACTCAAAAGACGTGGTGATTATTACAACAGTCAACCTAGAGCACGACTGAAAGGACTAAGTTTATTATTGGTCAAAAGTGAAGCTTTTAATCAATAAATCCACTAGAATACAAGGCAGGCATGTACTTACAGAAGTGTTGGGAGCTGTGAGTCGAGTGATTTACTGTTTGACCAGAGCCCCACACGTCACCTTTCGAGGGGGGGGGGTGGAAGAGGGAGGGGAAGGGATAGCAGGAGCTAGACTGACCCTACGTTAACAAGCAGCCGGCAATCAAACTATCACTTTAGGGGTGGGGGAGAAAAGGCGGGAAAAACGGGAGCATGACTTACCCTACCTTAACTAGTAGCCGGTAATGAAACTATCGTTACTATATCTCTACTCCTATCTATTGAACTTTTCCCTCACATACAGCATAATGATGTCAACGAGATAAAGTCAGTTGATCAAATGAAAATGCTGGCCCACAGATGGCTCCAACTTCATCCTGTTCCCTACTTGTATGTCTCATAACAATGAAAATGCTTTCAAATGAGCTGATGTAGGTAACAGCTCTTAGCTTGCCAATAAAGTTAGGAATCCTTAACCTGTAAATAGCTGTCAATAAAGCTAGGGATCCTTATCCTTGTCAAACCCTGTTTAAAAAAAAAAAAAAAAAAAAAAAAGAGAGAGAGAGAGAGAGAGAGAGAGATAGAGATAGATATATAGATAGATAGATAGAGAGAGAGAGAGAGAGAGAGAGAGAGAGAGAGAGAGAGAGAGAGAGAGAGAGAGAGAGAGATAGAGATAGAAGGGGCACACTGCCAACAACTGCCTGCGAGATACCAGGTGTAATTACTGCTACAAGAAAGGACATAAGGAGGACCAGTGTCGGAAGAAAAAGGAACTTGACAGACAGGGCCACCTGTTTAGAGACCTGTTCTCAGAACAAACCAGCAGGATCTCTGAATTGGTGAACACTCTCACACGTCACCCACTTAGCTACTCCTATCCCAGCCCAGCAGGTGGGATTGTGCCTTATACAAGACCACAGACCTACATCCCTGCAGCTGCCTCAGTACCCTACCTCTCTCAAGGGCAGGCACCTTACATTCCCTACACACCCACCACCTCAAGCTGACCACTTCATCATGAGGAGCCAGTCTATCAGCATCCTGTCGGCCAACATTAGAGGTTTCATTACTAATGTTGGAGAGCTCACACATAGTTTTGTGAACACTCGACGTCCCGACATGATAGCTGTTGTTGAAACATTTTTGGATGACAGGACTTCAGAAAATTTTGCAAGAATTGCTGGCTACACCTCATGGATGAGAAGAGACAGGCAAGGGCAAGGAGGAGGTGTTGCTGTGTGCTTCTCTAAAAGTGTTCATGCCCAGCACATTGATGTTGCCACCCCTACACATCTTGAAATGATGTTCTTCAAGCTCTGTATTAACACTAGTACCTCTGTACTAGCATGTGCAATGTACAGACCTCAGTGGCAACATGCAGACCCTATCAACTTCCTAATGGAAAATGTTGACTCTATTCTGCTACAACACAACTGTCAACATATTATAATTGTTGGTGACCACAACCAGCACCTTATACAGAGGGACTTTGATGACCTTCTTGCAGTGTTTGACATGAGAAACTTTGTTGATTTCCCTACTCATATCTCTGGCTCCTCCCTTGACCCAGTAGTGAGTGATCTGGCAGAAGGCATAGTCACTTGTCAACCCCTCGGCTACGTTGGATCCTCTGACCACAAGGCTGTTTTTACGACACTTAAGATCCCAACAGAACATGGTGAGGAGATCACATGCACAACCTGGCTATGGGAAAGAGGTAATTGACCAGCCCTTTGCTCTGAGCTCGCCACCACCGACTGGAATGCTCTTCTCCAAGGGGATGTTGACAACCAAGTGAAAGCCTTCACTGGACACATCCTTAATCTACAACAAGAACACATTCCTCACCGGCAATATGTGACGAAGCCTACAGATCAGCCTTGGTTTGGCTTTCGTTGTAGAGAGGCTGCTACTGCTAAGTACAAAGCATGGCGAAGGTATAAGAGACATCCTACCACCTATAACAGGAACTTGCACATGCAAGTCTGTAAGCATATGGGTGATGTTCAAAAGTGGGCCATTGCTAAATGGGAGGTGGACACTAAAAGAAAGTTAGCATCAGGTAGGGTAGGCTCCAAAACCTGGTGGTCCCTGGTCAAGGACAGACAAGGTTATCTGCCTGATGAACTTATTCCACCTCTAAATCGACAGGATGGGACCACCTCTACTAGTAGTCAAGAGAAGGCAGACCTCTTTGCTGAACACTTTGGTACCAAAATGCAAGTTCCTGATCCAGCAAGGGACCCTCCTTGGCTAGCTGCAAGAACTGTGTCAAAACTGTCAGTGGTGACAATAAGGCAGGAGGAGGTGCATTTCCTACTTAAATCGCTTGACCAAGAAAAGGCTGTGGGCCCAGACAAGTTGAGTCCAAGATTGTTGAGAAGATGTGCAGACCAGCTAGCACCACCTCTAACTCGCATCTTTCAGCACTGCCTAGTACAGTGTAAATGGCCCTCTCTATGGAAAGAGGCAAATGTAGTCCCTGTTCACAAAAAGAAGAGCAGAGCAGAAATCAGCAACTACAGACCAGTGTCACTCCTGTCAATCACTGGTAAGATCCTTGAGACAATAATCTCAAGACAAATGACAGAGTTTTTTGACTGCCACTCACTACTTTGTGATCGTCAATACGGCTTCAGGAAAGGTTACTCTGCTGCTGATCTGTTGTTAAACCTCTCCACTAAGTGGCACCAGTCACTGGATGAATCCAAAGTCAGCTGTGTGGTAGCACTGGACATTGCTGGCGCTTTCGACCGGGTGTGGCACCAGGGCCTCTTAGCAAAACTTCAAGCACTGGGAATTGCAGGCTCTACGCTATGTCTCCTCAGTGATTACCTTCATGGTAGATCTCTATGTGTAGTTCTCAATGGAATGGAATCAGCAAGACATCCTATTGGGGCAAGTGTTCCACAAGGAAGCGTGCTGGGTCCATTGTTATGGAATGTCTACTTCAACGACCTTCTTCATCTCATCCCAGAATCACATGCATATGCAGACGACTGTACACTGACATTCACTTATCCAAGAGAAGAAATGCCAGCTGCTCTAAGCTACATCAATCACCAGCTGAGAGCTATATCAGCTTGGGGAAATAGATGGCAAGTAACATTTGCACCTGAGAAAACGCAAATGATGATCGTCTCTAGGCACCATGATTGTAATGCTGGTGCAGTAGTAAGGATGAATGGGAGGATGTTGGCACCTGGAGAAGAAGTTGATATCCTTGGGGTGAAATTTGACTCCAAACTAACCATGAAGAACCATGTTGTAAATCTTGCAAACAAGGCAGCCAGGAAGCTTACAGCACTTCGCCGTATCTCCCATCTGCTTGACAGTAGGGGTTGCAAGATCCTGTACGAGGCACAAGTACGCTCGCACTTTGAGTATGCTCCACTTTCTTGGTTTGCCTGCCCCCCCTCTCATCTGCGACTGCTTGACAGAGTAGAGAACAGAGCAAGACGTCTCATCTCTCGCCTGGACCCATCCTGGATAGATCTGTCATTTCAGCAGAGCCTTCAACATAGGAGGGATGTGGGTGGCCTTACTGTTATGTACAAGGCCAATATTGTCAAAATACCACACTTGGATCCACTTCGAGGACAGCGTGAAACAAGCTTTCATGCCACAAGACGGGCAGAAAGCAGCAACTTCACTCTGGCTGTACCCTTCTCCAGAACATCACTCCATCTGAGATCATACATACCCAGGATGACGCGAGTATGGAACACATTCGTACAGCATAATGATGTCAACGAGATCAAGTCAGTTGATCAAATGAAAATGCTGGCCCACAGATGGCTCCAACTTCATCCTGTTCCCTACTTGTATGTCTCATAACAATAAAAATGCTTTCAAATGAGCTGATGTAGGTAACAGCTCTTAGCTTGCCAATAAAGTTAGGAATCCTTAACCTGTAAATAGCTGTCAATAAAGCTAGGGATCCTCAACCTGTCAAACCCTGTGTAAAAAAAAAAAAAAAAAAAAAAAAAAAAAAAAAAAAAAAAAAAAAAAAAGAGAGAGAGAGAGAGATAGAGAGAGAGAGATAGATAGATAGATAGATAGATAGATAGATAGATAGAGAGAGAGAGAGAGAGAGAGAGAGAGAGAGAGAGAGAGAGAGAGAGAGAGAGAGAGAGAGAGAGAGAGAGAGAGAGAGAGAGAGAGAGAGAGAGAGAGAGAGAGAGAGAGAGAGAGAGAGAGAGAGAGAGAGAGAGAGAGAGAGAGAAAACAGTTCCCACCACTGCCAACACAGTTCCCATCACTGCTACCACAGTTCCCATCACTGCTACCACAGTTCCCATCACTGCTACCACAGTTCCCATCACTGCTACCACAGTTCCCATCACTGCTACCACAGTTCCCACCAATGCCACCACAGTTCCCATCACTGCTACCACAGATCCCACCACTGCCACCATAGTTCCCATCACTGCTACCACAGTTCCTACCACTGGCAACACAGTTCCCGTCACTGCCACCACAGTTCCCATCACTGCTACCACAGTTCCCATCACTGCTACCACAGTTCCCACCACTGCTACCACAGTTCCCATCACTGCTACCACAGTTCCCATCACTGCCACCACAGTTCCCATCACTGCTACCACAGTTCCCATCACTGCTACCACAGTTCCCATCACTGCTACCACAGTTCCCATCACTGCTACTACAGTTCCCACCACTGCCACCACAGTTCCCATCACTGCCACCACAGTTCCCATCACTGCCACCACAGTTCCCATCACTGCCATCACAGTTCCCATCACTGCCACCACAGTTCCCATCACTGCTACCACAGTTCCCATCACTGCTACCACAGTTCCCATCACTGCCACCACAGTTCCCATCACTGCCACCATAGTTCCCATCACTGCTACCACAGTTCCCATCAGTGCCACAACAGTTCCCATCACTGCTACCACAGTTCCCGTCACTGCTACCACAGTTCTCATCACTTTCACCACAGTTCCCATCACTGCCACTAGCTCCCATCACTGCTACCACAGTTCCCATCACTGCTACCACAGTTCCCATCACTGCCACCACAGTTCCCATCACTGCCACCACAGTTCCCATCACTGCTACCACAGTTCCCATCAGTGCCACAACAGTTTCCATCACTGCCACCGCGGTTCCCGTCACTGCTACCACAGTTCCCATCACTTTCACCACAGTTTCCATCACTGCCACCAGTTCCCATCACTTCTACCACAGTTGCCATCACTGCCATCACAGTTCACATCACTGCCATCACAGTTCCCATCACTGCTACCACAGTTCCCATCACTGCTAAGACAGTTCCCATCACTGCTACTACAGTTCTCATCGCTGCCACAACAGTTCCCATCACTGCCACCAAAGTTCCCATCACTTTCACCACAGTTTGCATCACTGCTGCCACAGTTCCCATCACTGCTACAACAGTTCCCATCACTGCCACAATAGTTCCCATCACTGCTACTACAGTTCCCATCACTGCAACCACAGTTCCCATCGCTTTCACCAAAGTTTTCATTACTGCTACTATAGTTCCTATCGCTGCTACCACAGTTCCCATCACTTCCACCAGAGTTCCCATCACTGCTGCCACAGTTCCCATCACTGCTACCACAGTTCCCATCACTGCTGCCACAGTTCCCATCACTGCTACCACAGTTCCCATCGCTGCCACCACAGTTCCCATCACTGCTATCACAGTTGCCATCACTGCCACGACAGTCCCCATCACCACTACCATAGTCCCCATCACCACTACCACAGTTCCCCATCACCACTACCACAGTTGCCATCACTGCCACCACAGTTGCCATCACTGCCACGACAGTCCCCATCACCACTACCATAGTCCCCATCACCACTACCACAGTTCCCCATCACCACTACCACAGTTGCCATCGCTGCCACCACAGTTCCCATCACTGCTATCACAGTTGCCATCACTGCCACGACAGTCCCCATCACCACTACCATAGTCCCCATCACCACTACCACAGTTCCCCATCACCACTACCACAGTTGCCATCACTGCCACCACAGTTGCCATCACTGCTACCACACCTCAGTGATCGTATGGTTTACATAACGAGTGTTTGGGGTTTGTAAGACTTGGTGTGTGTGTTTACCTGGCTGCTGCTGCTGGTACTGGTGCTGCTGACATTGCTGCTGCCGTTGCTGCTTCTGTTGCTTCTGTTGCTAGTGCTGGTGCTGTTGCTGGTGTTGCTATTTCTGCTGCTGCTGCTGTTGTTGTTGTTGCTGCTGCTGCTGTTGCTTTTGCTGCTGCTGCTGCTGCTGCTGCTGCTGCTGCTGCTGCTGCTGCTGCTGCTGTTGCTGCTGCTGCTGCTGTTGCTGATACTAGTGCTGGTACTGGTGTTGGTGCTGTTGTTGCTGCTGCTGCTGCTGCTGGCAGGGTAAAATGACTGCTCCTCTACCTTGGCGCCAATTAATTGATGCTTTGCTGGGTCTGGGAGAGTGCTGGGTCGCCGTGTGTGCGTGGGGTGGGGGAGTTGGAGGAGGGTGGAGGTGGGGAAAAGGTATTAACCAGGTAAGCTGGTCGATAAAGGTGACCACACACACCATACCAGGCAAGCGACACTGACTACTGTTGTGAGGTTGTCAGACTTCCAGGAACATTCACCACTACTGCTGTCAGGTTGTCAGTGTTCCAGGAACCTTCACCACTACTGTTGCGAGGTTGGCAGTCTTCCGGGAACCTTCGCCACTACTGCTGTGAGGTTGTCAGTCTTCCAGGAATCTTCTCCACTGCTGTTGGGAGGTTGTCAGTTTTTCAGGAACCTTCTCCACTGCTGTTGGGAGGTTATCAGTCTTCCAGGAACCTTCACCACTACTTTTGTGAGATTATCAGTCTTCCAGGAACCTTCACCACTACTGTTGTGAGGTTGTCACACTTCCAGGAACCTTCATTACTGTTGGGAGGTTGCCAGTCTTAGAGGAACCTTCACTACTACTTTTGTGAGGTTGTCAGACTTCCAGGAACCTTCATCACTACTGTTGAGAGGTTGTCAGACTTCCAGGAACCTTCACCACTACTGTTGTGAGATTGTCAGACTTCCAGGAACCTTCACCACTACTGTTGTGAGGTTAAACTTCCAGGAACCTTCACCACTACTGAAGGGAGGTGGTCAGTTTTCCTGGAACCTTCACCACTACTGTTGTGAGGTTGTCAGACTTCCAGGAACGTTCACCACTACTGTTGTGAGGTTGTCAGTCTTCCAGGAACCTTCACCACTGCTGTTGTGAGATTGTCATTCTTCCAGGAACGTTCACCACTACTTTTGTGAGATTGTATGACTTCCAGGAACCTACACTACTGCTGTTGTGAGGTTGTCAGTCTTCCAGGAACGTTCACCACTATTGTTGGGAGGTTGTCAGCCTTCCAGGAATCTTTACCACTACTATTGTGAGGTTGTCAGTCTTCCAGGAACCTTCACCTCTTCTGCTGTGAGATTGTCAGTCTTCCAGGAACTTTCACCACAACTGTTGTGAGATTGTCAATCTTCCAGGAACGTTCACCACTACTATTGTGAGATTGTATGATTTCCAGGAACCTTCACCACTACTGCTGTGAGGTTGTCAGTCTTCAAGGAAGCTTCACCACTGCTGCTGTGAGGTTGTCAGTCTTCAAGGAACTTTCACCACAACTGTTGTGAGGTTGTAAGTCTTCCAAGAACTTTCACCACTTCTGTTGTGAGGTTGTCAGTCTTCCAGGAACTTTCACCACTACTGTTGTGAGGTTGTCAGTCTTCCAGGAACTTTCACCACTACTGTTGTGAGGTTGTCAGTCTTCCAGGAACTTTCACCACTACTGTTGTGAGTTCAGTCTTCCAGGAACCTTCACCACTACTGTTGGGAGGTTGTCAGTCTTCCAGGAACCTTCACTTGTTCCAGTCAATACTCACAACCTTCCTTCTGCCTTACTTTCTTATTTCTCTCTTTTGTATTTTGTCCTTCTCTTTCTGTCCTCTTTCTTTTTCTTTCTTAGATTTCCATAGTATCTCACCTTCACTCTTACTTCTGTGTCTTCCTCTTTCTGGTGGTGGAGGGGTGACACACACACACACACACACACACACACATATCCACCACCTGTAGGTTCACACCATTCCCATTCCCTCGGTGCCTCGGGTCATCACGGCGTGTATAGGTGACAGGTGCTTCTTAATGTGTGTGTGTGTGTGTGTGTGTGTGTGTGTGTGTGTGTGCTCTCCTATATGTACTCACCTATTTGTGGTTACAAGGGTCGAGTCACAGCTCCTTTCCCCAACTCTTCGCTGGAGGCTCCCAGGTCTCTCTCATTACTTTCTCTCTCCCTGTTCACACAGTCCACTGCTAGACAACACCCTCCTCCCCCACTATACGAAGACTTAAACCTACTTACTATACAAACCATTCACTCATACCACTGTGCAGTCTTCATGTACGGAACAATAAATTCCAATATCAGTGCTGCCCTGAAACACTTTCTTGATGGTCACAACGGAATCTAACTCGCCTAATACTAGACACAAAAATCTCTATGACATACCCTGTGTCTAGCTTAACCTTTGTAAAAAATTCAGGGTGCATAAAAAGACTCAAAATCTGGAACTTTCTGTTAGAAATTTGGAATTCCCTGTCAGAAATCTGGAACTCCTGTTAGAAATCTGGAACTCATGTCAGAAATCTGGAACTCCTGTCAGAAATCTGGAGCTCATGTCAGAAAACTGGTACTCTCTGTCAGAAATCTGGAACTCCCTGTCAGAAATCTAGAACGCCTGTCAGAAATTTGGAACTCCCTGTCAGAAATCTGAAACTCCTATCAAAAACATGAAACTTCTGTCAGAAATCTGGAACTCCTGTCAGAAACCTGGAAATCCTGTCAGGAATCTGGAACTTCCTGTCAGAAATCTTGAACTCCTGTCAGAAACCTGGAACTACTGTCAGAAATCAAGAATTCCCAGAAGTTTGGAACTCCTGTCAGAAATCTGGAATTCCTGTCGGAAATTTGAGACTCTCTGTTAGAAATCTGAAACACCTGTCAGAAATCAGGAACTCCCTGAGAGAAATTTGGTACTCCCTGTCAGAAATCTGAAATTCCCGTCAGAAATCTGGAACTCTTGTCAGAAATCTGGAACTCTCATCGGAAATCTAGAACTCCTGTCAGAAATCTGGAACTCCTGTCAGAAATCTGGAACTTCCTGTCAGAAATCTGGAACTCCTGTCAGAAATCTGGAATTCCTATCAGAAATATAGAACTCCTGTCAGAAATTTGGAACTCCTGTCAGAAATCTGGAACTCCTGTCAGAAATCTGGAACTCCTTGTTAGAAATCTGAAGCTTCTGTCAGAAATCTGGAACTACTGTCAGAAATCTGGAACGCCTGTCAGAAATCTGGAACTCCTGTCAGAAATCCGGAACTCTTGTCAGAAATCTGAAACTCCTGTCTGAAATCTGGAACTCCTGTCAAAAATCTGAAACTCCTCTCAGAAATCTGGAACTCCTGTCAAAAATCTGAAACTTCTGTCTGAAATCTGGAACTCATGTCAGAAACTTGGAACTCCTGTCAGGAATCTGGAACTTCCTGTCAAAAATCTGGAACTCTTGTCAATAATCTGGAGCGCCCTGTCAAAAATCTGGAACTCCCTGTCAATAATCTGGAACTCCCTATCAGCTATCTGGAACTCCTGTCAGAAATCTGAAACTCCTATCAGAAACCTGGAACTCCCTGTCAGTAATCTGGAACTTCTGTCAGAAATCTGGAACTCCCTGTCAGAAATCTGGAACTTCCTGTAAGAAATCTGGAACACCCTGTCAGAAATTTGGGACTCATGTCAGAAATCTGGAACTACCTGCCAGAAATTTGGAACTCATGTCAAAAATCTGGAACTCCCTGTCAGAAATCTGGAACTCCTGTCAGAAATCAAGAGTTTCTGTCAGAAATCTGGAACTCCTATCTGAAATCTGGAACTCCTGTCAGGAATCTGGATTTCTTCTCAGAAATCTGGAACTCCCGTCAGAAACCTTTAACTCCTGTCAGATTTCTAGAACTCCTGTCAGAAATTTGGAACTCCTGTCAGAAATCTGGAAGTCCTGTCAGAAATTTGGAACTCCCTGTCAGAAATTTGGTACTACCTGTCAGAAATCTGAAACTTCTGTCAGAAATCTGGAACTCCTGTCAGAAATCTGGAACTTCCGTCAGAAATCTAGAATTCCTGTAGATATCTGGAACTCCCTGTCAGAAATCTGGAACACCCATCAGAAATCTGGGACTTCTGTCAGAAATCTGGAATTCCCGTCAGAAATCTAGAACTGTCAGAAATCTGGAACTCCTGTCAGAAATCCGGAACTCCCGTCAGAAATCTGGAATTCATCTCAAAAATCTAGAACTGTCAGAAATTTGGAACTCCTGTCAGAAATCTGGAACTCCTGCCAGAAATCTGGAACTCCCTGTTAGAAATCTGAAACTCCCTGTCAGAAATTTGGTACTCCCTGTCAGAAATCTGAAACTCTCTTCAGAAATCTGGAACTCCTCTCAGAAATCTGGAACTCCCGTTAGAAATCTAGAACTCATCTTAGAAATCTGGAACTCCTGTCAGAAATCTGGAACTCCTGTCAGAAATCTAGTACTCCTCTCAGAAATCTGGAACTCCTGTCAGAAATCTAGAACTAATCTCAGAAATCTGGAACTCCTGTCAGAAATCTGGAACTCCTGTCGGAAATCTGGAATTGCTGTCAGAAATCGAAAACTCCTGTCAGAAATCTGGAACACCTGTCAGAAATCTGGAACTCCCGTCAGAAATCTGGAACTCTCGTCGGAAATCTGGAACTCCTGTCAGAATTCTGGAACTTCCGTTAGAAATCTAGAACTCTCAGAAATCTGGAACTCCTGTCAGAAATCTGGAACTCCTGTCAGAAATCTGGAACTCTCGTCAGAAATCTGGAACTCCCGTCAGAAATCTGGAACTCTCGTCAGAAATCTGGAACCCCTGTCAGAAATCTGGAACTCCCGTAAGAAACCTGGAACTCCCGTCAGAAATCTGGAACTCCCGTCAGAAATCTGGAACTCCTGTCAGAAATCTGGAACTCCTGTCAGAAATCTAATACACCAGTCAGAAATCTGGAAATCCTGTCAGAAATCTGGAATTGCTGTCAGAAATCGGGAACTCCTGTCAGAAATCTGGAACTCCTGTCAGAAATCTGGAACTCTCGTCAGAAATCTGGAACTCCCGTCAGAAATCTGGAACTCTCGTCAGAAATCTGGAACCCCTGTCAGAAATCTGGAACTCCCGTAAGAAACCTGGAACTCCCGTCAGAAATCTGGAACTCCCGTCAGAAATCTGGAACTCCTGTCAGAAATCTGGAACTCCTGTCAGAAATCTAATACACCAGTCAGAAATCTGGAAATCCTGTCAGAAATCTGGAATTGCTGTCAGAAATCGGGAACTCCTGTCAGAAATCTGGAACTCCTGTCAGAAATCTGGAACTCCCGTCAGAAATCTGGAACTCCCGTTAGAAATCTAGAACTCCTCTCAGAAATCTGGAACTCCTGTCAGAAATCTAATACACCAGTCAGAAATCTGAAACTCCTGTCAGAAATCTGGAACTCCCGTCAGAAATCTGGAACTCCCGTCAGAAATCTGGAACTCCCGTCAGAAATCTGGAACTCCTATCAGAAATCTGGAACTCCCGTTAGAAATCTAGAACTCCTCTCAGAAATCTGGAACTACTGTCAGAAACATGGAACCCCTGTCAGAAATCTGGAACTCCCGTCAGAAATCTGGAACTCCCGTCAGAAATCTGGAACTGCCGTCAGAAATCTGGAACTCCTGTCAGAAATCTGGAACTCCCGTTAGAAATCTAGAACTCCTCTCAGAAATCTGGAACTCCTCTCAGAAATCTGGAACTCCTGTCAGAAATCTAGTACACCCGTCAGAAATCTGGAACTCCTGTCAGAAATCTGGATTGCTGTCAGAAATCGGGAACTCCTGTCAGAAATCTGGAACTCTCGTCAGAAATCTGGAACTCTCGTCAGAAATCTGGAACTCCTGTCAGAATTCTGGAACTTCCATTAGAAATCTAGAACTCTCAGAAATCTGGAACTCCTGTCAGAATTCTGGAACTCCTGTCAGAAATCTGGAACTCTCGTCAGAAATCTGGAACTCCCGTCAGAAATCTGGAACTCTCGTCAGAAATCTGGAACCCCTGTCAGAAATCTGGAACTCCCTTAAGAAACCTGGAACTCCCGTCAGAAATCTGGAACTCCCGTCAGAAATCTGGAACTCCTGTCAGAAATCTGGAACTCCCGTTAGAAATCTAGAACTCCTCTCAGAAATCTGGAACTCCTGTCAGAAATCTGGAACTCCTGTCAGAAATCTAATACACCAGTCAGAAATCTGGAACTCCTGTCAGAAATCTGGAATTGCTGTCAGAAATCTGGAACTCCTGTCAGAAATCTGGAACTCCTGTCAGAAATCTGGAACTCCTGTCAGAAATCTAATACACCAGTCAGAAATCTGGAACTCCAGTCAGAAATCTGGAACCCCTGTCAGAAATCTGGAACTCCCGTCAGAAATCTGGAACTCCCGTCAGAAATCTGGAACTCCCGTCAGAAATCTGGAACTCCTGTCAGAAATCTGGAACTCCCGTTAGAAATCTAGAACTCCTGTCAGAAATCTGGAACTCCTGTCAGAAATCTGGAACTCCCGTCAGAAATCTGGAACTGCCGTCAGAAATCTGGAACTCCTGTCAAAAATCTGGAACTCCCGTTAGAAATCTAGAACTCCTCTCGGAAATCTGGAACTCCTGTCAGAATTCTGGAACTCCTGTCAGAAATCTAGTACACCCGTCAGAAATCTGGAGCTCCTGTCAGAAATCTGTATTGCTGTCAGAAATCTGGAACTCTCGTCAGAAATCTGGAACTCCTGTCAGAAATCTGGAACTCCCGTTAGAAATATAGAACTCTCAGAAATCTGGAACTCCTGTCAGAAATCTGGAACTCCTGTCAGAAATCTGGAACTCTCGTCAGAAATCTGGAACTCCCGTCAGAAATCTGGAACTCTCATCAGAAATCTGAAACTC
This sequence comes from Cherax quadricarinatus, assembly GCF_038502225.1. Lineage (NCBI taxonomy): Eukaryota > Metazoa > Arthropoda > Malacostraca > Decapoda > Parastacidae > Cherax > Cherax quadricarinatus. The sequence goes on along the minus strand of NC_091311.1, from coordinate 6,327,689 downwards.
CTGTCAGAAATCTGAAACTCCCGTCAGAAATCTGGAACTCCCGTGAGAAATCTGGAACTCCCGTCAGAAATCTGGAACTCCCGTCAGAAATCTGGAGCTTTCGTCAGAAATCTGGAACTCCTGTCAGAAATCTGGAACTCCCGTCAGAAATCTGGAACTCCCGTCAGAAATCTTTAACTCCTGTCAGAAATCTGGAACTCCCGTCAGAAATCTGGAACTCCCGTCAGAAATCTTTAACTCCTGTCAGAAATCTGGAACTCCCGTCAGAAATCTGGAGCTCTCGTCAGAAATCTGGAACTCCTGTCAGAAATCTGGAGCTCCCGTCAGAAATCTGGAGCTCCTGTCAGAAATCTGGAACTCCCGTCAGAAATCTGGAACTCCCGTCAGAAATCTGGAACTCCCGTCAGAAATCTGAAACTCCCGTCAGAAATCTGGAACTCCCGTGAGAAATCTGGAACTCCCGTCAGAAATCTGGAACTCCCGTCAGAAATCTGGAGCTTTCGTCAGAAATCTGGAACTCCTGTCAGAAATCTGGAACTCCCGTCAGAAATCTGGAACTCCCGTCAGAAATCTTTAACTCCTGTCAGAAATCTGGAACTCCCGTCAGAAATCTGGAACTCCCGTCAGAAATCTTTAACTCCTGTCAGAAATCTGGAACTCCCGTCAGAAATCTGGAGCTCTCGTCAGAAATCTGGAACTCCTGTCAGAAATCTGGAGCTCCCGTCAGAAATCTGGAGCTCCTGTCAGAAATCTGGAACTCCCGTCAGAAATCTGGAACTCCCGTCAGAAATCTGGAACTCCTGTCAGAAATCTGGAACTCCTGTCAGAAATCTGGAACTCCCTCAGAACCTGCAGATCTTCACTGTCTGTCAACATCTGTCAAACTACTTTAAAAAATCACCTAATTGATCTACTACAATATTTTAACAGTAATTAAATATAGTAAATGTGTTAAAAATATGTTAATATGTTATACAATTTTCTGAACCACAAACATGTTAAACACTGTATATTATTATCACTTGTAATTATAAACCAGCGAGGTCCGTGGTTCAATACCCGGTACGAGTGTAAACATTACGACTTGTTTCCTGAGGACACCTGCTCTCCATGTTCACCTAGCAGCAAGTAAGTACCTGGGTATTAGTCACCTTACACCTGCTGTCCATGTTCACCTAGCAGCAAGTAAGTACCTGGGTATTAGTCACCTTACACCTGCTGTCCATGTTCACCTAGCAGCAAGTAAGTACCTGGGTATTAGTCACCTTACACCTGCAGTCCCTGTTCACCATCAATATAATGGGTACCTGGGTGTTAGTCGTCTTGTATGGGTCGCATCCTGGGACAAAATTGATTTAATCTGCAGGAAATGCTCTGCATAACATAGGGTTTTCTATATGGTAGTATGTCATTGATGTCAGCTTGATCTCATGCTTGTAGAAATAAAGATTATTATTATTATTATTATTATTATTATTATCATTGTTATTATTATTATTATTATTATTATTATTATTATTATTATTATAATTATTATTATTATTATTATTATACCTCTTCTTAAAGCTATGTATTCAATTCAATTCAGTTCAAGTTTATTCTCTATAAGGATTACAATGTGAGGTTTACAGGTTTTGGGTATTTTGTGGTTTACATGTTATAAAATACTAATTACAGAGGGGGCCACTAGGACACCTAGCATGGCTAGGCATTTCCAGCAGACTTAGATTAATTCTTAACATTAAATCCTAACAGATTATAGAATTAAGGCTAAGTGACTACATCATAATTTGTGAGTTTAGCAATGTGAATGCTTTTGTTTTGGCACAATACAAGGTGTCTATATTGGAGTAACATAGGCAAACTTATGACTAGTTAGGATTTATTATTTTAAGATTAAGATTAATATTTCTGGGTTTATAGTCAGTGGGTGAGTGAGTGTAATTGTGAACCACCAGGTGGTTATCATGTAGTTAGTTGTTGGGGTGGATCAGGGAGATAAGATGTTTTCTAATTGTAGTTTTGAAAGTGATGAATGTGTCTGCAGTTCTAGAGTTTTCAGGTAGGGTGTTCCAGATTTTAGGTCCTTTGAAATACATTGAATTTTTGTAAAGGATTAGTCGAACACGGGGAATGTCATAGAGATGTTTGTGTCTGGTGTTAAGCCTGTGGATCCTGTCACAACTATCAAGAAAGCATTTTAGGTCAAAGTTAATATTGGAATTTAAGGTTCTGTAGATATAGATTGCACAGTAGTAAGTGTGGATGTTCTGAACAGGGAGTAAGTTTAGATCTATGAAGAGTGGGGGGATGTGTTGCCAGGGATGGGATTTCGTGATTATTCTTACTGCGGTTTTTTGTTGGGTTATTATTGGCTTTAGGTGTGTTGCTGCAGTTGAACCCCAAGCACAGATAGCATAGGTGAGGTATGGATATATAAGTGAATGGTATAGTGTGAGAAGGGCAGTTTGCGGCACGTAGTATCGTATCTTGGAGAGGATCCCAACCGTTTTGGATACTTTTTTTGTTATGTGTTGGATATGGGTGCTGAAATTTAGGTTGTTGTCGAGGTATAGGCCAAGGAATTTGCCTCATTATGTCTGGGAATTAGAGTGTTGTCGATCTTAATGTTAAGTTGCACAACACCTGCTCTGCTACCAAACATAATATAGTAGGTTTTGCCAGTTTTAAGTGTAAGTTTATTAGTTGTCATCCAAGTCGATATTTTGAGCAGCTCCTCATTAACAATGGTGTTGAGGGTGGCAAGATTAGGGTGAGAGATGACATAAGTCGTGTCGTCAGCAAAGAGAATGGGTTTCAGGTGTTGGGATATGTTTGGAAGATCATTGATGTAAATGAGGAAGAGCAGGGGACCAAGGACACTTCCCTGCGGAACTCCAGTATCAAGTGGTCGTATTGATGAGGCTGTGTCTTTAGGTGACAAACTGATACCTATTAGAAAGGTAGGATTTAAAATATGCAAGCGCATGGCCTCTTATTCCATAATGGTCAAGTTTGTGGAGTAGGATGCCGTGGTCTACTGTGTCAAACGCTTTTCTTAGGTCAATAAAAATTCCTAGCGGATATTCCAATGCTGTGTAAAGCAGATCTAGCATTTTTATAATTGCATCATTAGTGCTTTTATTTTTCCTGAATCCAAATTGGCAGGGGTTGAGTACGTTTTTTGATGTTATAAATGAATATAGTCTCCTGTGCACGAGTTTCTCGAAGATTTTGGATAGCAATGGTAAGTTTGATATTGGCCTATAGTGGTTTACGTCTGTAGGGTCACCACTTTTATGTATTGGTGTAACCCTTGCCGTCTTGGGTAGTGTCGGGAAAGTGCTAGTTTCTAGTGACTTGTTAAAAAGTAATGTAATAGCATGCGAAAGGACATGGGCCGCTCGCTTGTACAATAATGGTGGGACGTGAGACAGATTCCCCAAGTTATTTTTAAGTGACTTTATGATCGCGGTGACTTCTGTGGGCTCAGTTGGCACAAGATAGAAGGAATTTGGGAAATTCCCATCTAGGTAGTCCCGGCACGGGCATTGGTACGTGGGATTTTACTGGCAAGATTAGATCCTATGTTTGAGAAGAAGTTGTTTATCTTGTTAGCTGTATCAGTGGGATGCAGTGGTGTTTCATGAGGTTTAGTTAGAACAATATTCTTGTTTTTTTTCAGTTTGTGGGTCCCCAGAATCTGGGAAAGTGTTTTCCAGGTCTGTTTTATATCTCCTCTTGTGTCAGTGAATCTGCTGGAGTAGTACAGTTGTTTGGCTTGGATCCTGCCTCCACTACATCGCTTCCCAAACTATTCCACTTCCTAAGTACTCTATGACTGAAGAAATACTTCCTAACATCCCTGTGATTCATCTATGTCTTCAACTTCCAACTCTGTCCCCTTATTATTATGTCCCATCTCTGGAACATCCTATCTTTGTCCACCTTGTCAATTCCTCTCAGTATTTTACATGTCCCCCCTATCTCTCCTGTCCTCCAGTGTCGTCAGGTCGATTTCCCTTAACCTCTCTACGTAGGACAAACCCCTTAGCTCTGGGACTAGTCTTGTTGCAAACCTTTGCACTTTATCAAGTTTCTTTACGTGCTTGGCTATGTGTGGGTTCCAAAATGGCGCTGCATACTCCAATATGGGCCTAACGTACACAGTGCACAGGTTCCTGAACAATTCCTTGTTAAGATGTCGGAATGCTGTTCTTAGGTTTGCTAGGCACCCATATGCTGCAGCAGGTATTTGGTTGATGTGCGCCTCAGAAGAAGTTCCAATTGTTATACTCACACCAAGATCCTTTTCCTTAAGTGAGGTTTGTAGGCTCTGGCCCCCTAGACTGTATTCCGTCTGTGGTCTTCTTTGCCCTTCCCCAATCTTCATGACTTTGTATTTGGTGGGGATGAACTCCAGGAGCCAGTTTCTGGACCAGGCCTGCAGTCTGCCAAGATCCCTCTGTAGTTCTGCCTGGTCTTCGTCCGATTGAATTCTTCTCATCAGCTTCACATCATCTGCAAACAGGGACACTTCCGTCTATTCCTTCCATCACGTCGTTCACAAATACCAGGAACAGCACTAGTCCTAGGACTAACCCCTGTGGCACCCCTCTCATTACTGGCGCCCACTCTGACACCTCTCCACGTACCACGACTCGCTGTTGTCTTCCTGACAGGTATTCCCTGATCCACTGTAGTACCTTACCTGTTATCCCTGTCTGGTCCTCCAGCTTCTGCACTAATCTCTTGTGTAGAACTGTGTCAAACGCCTTTTTACAGTCCAAGAAAATGCAATTTACCCACCCCTCTCTCTCATGTCTTACTGCTGTCACCCTGTCATAGAACTCCAGTAGGTTTGTGACGCAGGATTTCCCGTCCCTGAAACTGTGCTGGCTGTCGTTGATAAGCTTATTCCTTTCTAAGTGTTCCACCACTCTTCTCTTGATAATTTTCTCCATGACCTTGCTTACTATACACATCAGTGACACTGGTCTGTAGTTCAATGCTTCTTGTGTGTCTCTTTTTTTAAAAACTGGCACTACATTTGCTGTCTTCCATACTTCCGGTAGTCATCCTGTTTCGATAGATGTGTTGAATATAGTTGTTAGTGGTACATGAAGTGCCTCTGCTCCCTCTCTCAGGACCCATGGAGAGATGTTATCCGGCCCTATCGAATGTGAGGTGCCTAGCTCGCTCAGCAGCCTCTTCACTTCTTCCTCGGTTGGATGTATTGTGTCCAACACTTGATGGTGTACCCCACCTCTCTGCCTTTCTGGAGGCCCTTCAGTCTCCTCTGTGAACACTTCTTTGAATCTCCTGTCGAGCTTTTCACATACTTCACGGTCGTGTCTTGTTGTCTCTCCTCCTTCCTTCCTCAGCCTGATTACCTGGTCCTTGACTGTTGTTTTCCTCCTGATGTGTCTGTACAACAGTTTTGGTTCAGATTTGGCTTTCGCTGCTATGTCATTCTCATATTGCCTTTCGGCCTCCCATCTTACTTGTGCATATTCATTTCTGGCTCTATGACTGCTCTCCTTATTCTCCTGGGTCCTTTGCCTTCTATATTTCTTCCATTCCCTAGCACACTTGGTTTTTGCCTCCCTGCACCTTTGGGTGAACCATTGGCCCATCCTGGCTTTTTCATTATTCCTGTTACCCTTGGGTACAAACCTCTCCTCAGCTTCCTTGCATATTGTTGTTACATATTTCATCATCTTGTTTACTGACTTTCCTGCCAATTCTCTGTCCCACTGAACCCCGTTGAGGAAGTTCTTCATGCTTGCACAGTCCCCTTTCTTGCAGTTTGGCTTCATTTGTCCAGCCCTTCTTGCTTCCCCCTCCACTTGTAATTCTATGTAGTCGAAGCTTAAAATCACATGATCACTGGCCACCAGGGGTCTTTCATATGTGATTTTCTCAATATCTGCACTACTCAAGGTGAATACTAGGCCCAGTCTCGCTGGTTCATCCTCTCCTCTCTCTCTCTGGTAGTTTCCCTTACATGATGGTACATGAGGTTTTCCAGTACCACCTCCCTCATCTTAGCCCTCCATGTATCTTGGCCTCCATGTGGATCCAAGTTTTCCTGATCGATTTCCTTGTGGTTGAAGTCACCCATGATCAGTAGCTTTGCCCTGCTCGCATGAGCCCATATGGCCACTTCAGCCATTGTGTCAACCATCGCTCTATTACTCTCATCATACTCTTGCCTTGGCCTCCTGCTGTTCTGTGGTGGGTTATACATCACAGCAATTACCACCTTGGGACCTCCAGACTGAAGCATTAGCACTATGTAATTTCTTGCTTCTCCTGTGTGTGTGTGTATATGTGTGTGTACTCACCTATTTGTGGTTGCAGGGGTCGGGTCACAGCTCCTGGCCCCGCCTCTTCACTGAGTGCTACTAGATCCTCTCTCTCCCTGCTCCAGTAGCTTTATCAAACCTCTTCTTAAAACTTTGTATGGTTCCTGTCTCCACTACGTCACTTTCTAGGCTATTACACTGTCTGACAACTCTATGACTGGACAAAATACTTCCTAACATCCCTTAGACTAATAGGACTCTTCAGCATCCAATTGTGACCCCTTGTTTCTGAGTCCCATTTCAGGAACATCCCGTCTTTGTCCACCTTGTCTATTCCGCACAACATTTTATATGTCGTTATCATGTCTCCCCTGACCCTCCTGTCCCCCAGTGTCGTCAGGCCAATTTTCCTTAACCTTTCTTCGTAGGACAATCCCCTTAGCTCTGGGACTAGTCTTGTTGCAAACCTTTTCACTTTCTCTAATTTCTTGATGTGCTTGACCAGGTGTGGATTCAAAACTGGCGCTGCATACTCCAGTATGAGCCTGACGTATATGGTGTACAGAGTCTTGAATGATTCCTTACTGAGGTTTCGGAACGCTATTCTTAGTTTTGCCAGGCGCCCGTATGCTGCAGCAGTTATCTGACTGATGTGCACCTCAGGAGATATGCTCGGTATTATACTCACCGTAAGATCTTTTTCCTTGAGTGAGGTTTGCAATCTTGGCAACCTAGACTATACTCTGACTGCAGTCTTCTTTGCCCTTCCCCGATCTTCATGACTTTGCATTTGGCAGGGTTAAATTCAAGGAGCCAGTTGCTGGACCAAGCTTGTATCCTGTTCAGGTCTCTTTGTAGTCCTGCCTGATCCTCATCCGATTTGATTCTCATTAACTTCACATCATCTGCAAACAAGGACACTTCTGAGTCTATCCCTTCCGTTATGTCGTTCACATATACCAAGAACAGAACAGGTCCTAGGACTGACCCCTGAGGAACCCCGCTTGTCACAGGTGCCCACTCTGACACCTCATCACGTACCATGACTCGCTTTTGCCTCCCTGTCAGGTATTCTCTGGTCAATTGCAGTGCCTTTCCTGTTTTGTGTGCCTGATCCTCTCGCTTTTGCATTAACCTCTTTTGAGGAACTCTGTCGAGGACCTTCTTGCAGTCCAAGAAAATGCGGTCTATCCACCCCCCCTCTCTCTCTCTCTCTTGTCTTACTTCTGTCACCTTGTCATAAAACTCTTGTAGGTTTGTGACAGGATTTTCCTTTCTTGAAACCGTGCTGGTTGTCGTTTAAAATCTTGTGTCTTTCAAGGTGCTCTACCACTCCCTTCTTGATGATCTTCTCCATGACTTTGCATACCATGCACATCAGTGACACAGGACTGTAGTTTATTGCCTAGTGTCTGTTTCCTTTTTTTAAAAATTGGGACTGCATTTGCCATCTTCCATGCCTCAGATAGTTGCCCAGTTTCAATGGATGTGTCGAAGATCTTTGTTAGTGGTACACACAGCATCTCTGCTTCCTCTCTAAGGACCCACAGAGAGATGTCTGATCCCACCGCCTTTGATGTATCAAGTTCCCATAGCAGCTTCTTCACCTCCTCCTCGGTTGTGTGTACCTCATCCAGCACTTGTTGGTGTACCTCTCTGTTCTGAATTCCTGGACTCCTTCCTGTAAATACTTCTTTAAATCTCAAGTTGAGCTCCACACATACTTCTTGGTCGTTTCTTGTGAACTCACCACCTTCCTTACTCAGCCTGATTACTTGGTCCTTGACTGATGTTTTCCTCCTGATGTGAATATACAACAGTTTCGGGTCAGACTTGACTTTCGATACTATGTCATTTTCGTATTGTCGCTGAGCCTCACTTCTTATCTGTGTATATTCGTTTCTGGCTCCTCGGCTGATCTCTGTAGTTCTGCCTGTTCCTTTTCCAATTGAATTTTTCTCATCAACTTCACATCATCTGCAAACAGGGACACTTAAGAACATAAGAACATAAGAAAGGAGGAACACTGCAGCAGGCCTGTTGGCCCATACTAGGCAGGTCCTTTACAATTCATCCCACTAACAAAACATTTGCCCAACCCAATTTTCAATGCTACCCGAGAAATAAGCTCTGATGTGCAAGTCCCACTCAAATCCAACCCCTCCCACTCATGTACTTATCCAACCTAAATTTGAAACTGCCCAAAGTCCCAGCCTCAATAACCCAACTAGGTAGACTGTTCCGCTCATCAACTACCCTATTTCCAAACCAATACTTTCCTATGTCCTTTCTAAATCTAAACTTGTCTAATTTAAATCCATTACTGCGGGTTCTCTCTTGGAGAGATGTCCTCAAGACCTTATTAATATCCCCTTTATTAATACCTTTCTTCCACTTATACACTTCGATCAGGTCTCCCCTCATTCTTCGTCTAACAAGTGAATGTAACTTAAGAGTCTTCAATCTTTCTTCCTAAGGAAGATTTCTAATGCTATGTATTAATTTAGTCATCCTATGCTGAATGTTTTCTAATGAATTTATGTCCATTCTGTAGTATGGAGACCAGAATTGAGCTGCATAATCTAGGTGAGGCCTTACTAATGATGTATAAAGCTGCAGTATGACCTCTGGACTTCTGTTGCTTACACTTCTTGATATAAATCCCAGTAATCTATTTGCCTTATTACGTACGCTTAGGCATTGCTGTCTTGGTTTAAGGTTGCTGCTTACCATAACCCCCAAGTCCTTTTCGCAATCTGTATGGCTAAGTTCTACATTATTTAACTTATAAGTGCTAGGGTTATGGACACTCCCGAGCTTCAGAACCTTGCATTTATCTACATTGAACTGCATCTGCCACTTTTCTGACCAAGAGTAGAGTTTGTCTAAATCTTTCTGAAGTTCCCTAACATCTACGTTTGAATCACTTATCCTACCTATCTTTGTGTCATCGGCGAATTTGCTCATATCACTAGTAATTCCTTCATCAAGATCATTGATATATATTATAAACAACAACGGGCCCAAGACTGATCCCTGTGGAACGCCACTTGTTACTGATCCCCACTCGGATTTAACCCCATTTATGGACACTCTCTGCTTCCTGTCAGTGAGCCATGACTCGATCCACGAGAGCACTTTTCTCCCAATGCCATGAGCTGCCACTTTCTTTAACAGTCTTTGGTGCGGAACTCTATCAAATGCCTTACTAAAATCTAAGTAAATAATATCAAATTCTTTATCGTGGTCAACAGCCTCAAAAGCTTTACTGAAGAAAGTTAATAAATTAGTTAGACAAGACCGGCCTCTTGTGAATCCATGCTGAGTATCATTAATCAAGCTATGCTTATCGAGATGGCTTCTTATAATCTCAGCTATAATTGACTCTAGTAATTTGCCTTCATTTGAGGTCAGGCTTATTGGGCGGTAATTTGACGGTAATGACTTGTCCCCTGTTTTAAAAATAGGAATTACATTAGCCATCTTCCACATATCAGACACTACACCTGTTTGAAGAGATAAATTAAAAATATTAGTTAATGGTTCACAGACTTCCATTTTGCATTCCTTAAGAACCCTTGAAAAAACCTCATCAGGACCCGGCGACTTATTTTGCTTCAGTCGGTCTATCTGCTTCACAACCATTTCACCAGTGACTGCTATGTTACACAATTTATCATCTTCTGGCCCACTATAAAAATTGATTACTGGAATATTATTAGTGTCTTCCTGTGTAAAAACCGAGAGAAAATAATTATTTAAAATCGAGCACATTTCATTCTCTTTGTCAGTAAGATGCCCATACTTATTTTTAAGGGGACCTAACTTATCTCTAACTTTTGTTCTATAGACCTGGAAAAAACTTTTTGGGTTAGTTTTAGAATCCGTAGCAACTTTAATTTCATAGTCCCTTTTAGCTTTTCTTATCCCCTTTTTAATGTCCCTCTTAATGTCAATATACTGATTCATAAGATGACCCTCACCTCTTTTGATACGCCTATAAATTCCTTTCCTTTGCCCTAGTAGATATTTCAGCCTATTATTCATCCATTTTGGGTCACTTCTATTTGATATAATTTCTTTAAACGGGATAAACGTTCTTTGAGCAGCATGTATAGTGTTCAGAATATTGATATCTCTCTTCGTTACCCCAGTCAACAGATGATAAGTGTTCTTTAAGCCCATCATAATCTGCTAAGCGAAAATCTGGGACTGTTACTGAGTTATCCCTACTATCATACTTCCATTCAATGCTAAAAGTAATTGATTTGTGGTCGCTAGCACCCAGTTCCTCTGAAACTTCTAAATTATTAACAAGGGATTCATTGTTTGCCATAACTAAGTCAAGCAGGTTATTTCCCCTTGTAGGTTCTGTCACAAACTGCTTCAAAAAACAATCCTGAACTACTTCTAAGAAGTCGTATGATTCTAAATTCCCAGTCAAGAAATTCCAATCAATATGACTAAAGTTAAAGTCTCCTAGAATTACTACATTATCGTGCCTTGTGGCCTTAACAATTTCCTCCCATAGTAGTCTCCCTTGGTCCCTATCTAAGTTTGGGGGACGGTATATCACTCCTAAAATCAGTTTTTCATGCCCCTCTGAAAATTCTATCCAGACTCTGCATGTGTTACTTCAGACTTAATACCAGGTTTTTATGCAACAGTTCAAGCGATCTCGTACATACAATGCCACCCCACCCCCCTTTCCGATATTTCTATCTACTTAGAACAATTGAAAACGCTGAATGTGGCATTCCACAGGCATGTCCCGATTTTTCGAATTAAACCACATCTCAGTAATGGCAAATACATCAATGTTACCTGCACTAGCAACTAATCTCAACTCGTCCATTTTATTCCTAGTACTACGGCTATTAGCACAATATATATTTAAAGACTCTCCTTTCTCTTTACCCTTCCTGTTCATTTCTGTTTTTCAACTAAACCTATTACAGTCCTTGTCACATAGTGCTACTGGCTTTCCAATATCCACCTCATTCTGCCTATTACTAGTTCCCCTAGAACTCATAATATTACTACACTGGGACTTCACTCTTTTCCTGCCAAAACCCATACCACTATTCCTAGTTTAAAGTCCTAGCAGCTCCCTCCACTGCAGTTGCCAGTGCTCCCACCCCAGACCTAGATAAGTGAACCCCCTCCCTGGCATACATGTTATTTCTGCCATAGAAGAGGTCCCAGTTGTCAATGAATGTTACCGCATTTTCCTTACAGTATTTGTCCAGCCAGCAATTGACACCAATTGCCCTGGACAACCATTCATTTCCAACTCCTCTCCTTGGCAAAATACCACATATGACAGGGTTCTTGCCCTTCTTCCTAATTATGTCTCTTGCTGACCTATACTTGCTAATCAGGTCCTCACTCCTACGTCTGCCAACATCGTTGCCTCCAGCACCGAGACAGATAAGAGAATTGCTTCCATTACCTTTCATGATGTCCAGATGGCTAACAGCATCCATCATCCCACTCCCAGGAAAAAAACACCCTCTGCCTCCTATTTCTATCCCTAAGACAATAGGCTCTATCCATAAACTTAATCTGACTGTCCCCAACTAAAACAATGTTCATACCTCGACTGGAGGTGTGCATGACGTTCTGACGGTTTTAGTAAAGATGGTCTTTGCTGGGATATCTTCACTGGCTGATTTCACTGTGTTAGCAATTGTCTTTGTTGGAAGATCATGAGTGGTCGACTCACATTTGTCTGGTAGCACAGAAAAGAAGTTCGAAGTTACCACAGCAGTCTCTTTCTAATTCATCATTTCTTCCTCTCCATTTGCCTTCTTGATGTTCAACTTCGTTCCATGCTGTCCGGCCACTGCCCAGGTTCCCTTCTTGACCTGAGGACTCACAACAGGAGGACTACTACGAATCCTCTTGTTTTCCTCCGTCAATTGCCGTATCTCAAGCTTTGCTACCCTTAATTCCTCTTTCAGCTGCTGGTCAAGTTGCTCAATGGAGGGCATCTCAGTTTAGTCCACAGGGTGTACACTAGACACGTCCTCACTGAGTTAAGTACAGGTCACCACTGACAGGTACTCCCTGACTTATTATAATGCTTTCCCTGTTATCCTTGCCTGGTCCTCCAGCTTTTGCATTAATTTCTTGTGTGGAACTGTGTCAAACGCCTTCTTACAGTCCAAGAAAATGCAGTCTACCCACCCCTCTCTCTCTCTTGCCTTACTGCCGTCACCCTGTTGTAAAACTCCATAAGGTTTGTGACGCACGATTTCCCGTCCCTGAAACCGTGCTCGCCTTCACTGATAATCTCATTCCTCTCCAGGTGCTCCACCACTCTTCTCCTGATAATTTTTTCTATGACTTTGCATACTATACACGTCAGTGACACTGGTCTGTAGTTTAATGCTTCGTGTCTGTCTCCTTTTTTTAAAAATTGGGACTACGTTTGCTGTCTTCCATACTTCCGGAAGTCGCCCTGTTTCGATAGTTGTGATGAAGATAGTTGTTAGTGGTAAACAAAGCACCTCTGCTCCCTCTCTCAGGACCCATTGAGAGATGTTATCCGGCCCCATCGCCTTTGAAGGATCTAGCTTGCTTACCAGCCTCTTCACTTCTTCCGTGGTTATAAGTACTGTGTCCAACACTTGATGGTGTACTCCACCTCTCTGCCTTTCTGGAGGCCCTGCTGTCTCCTCTGTGAACACTTTTTTGAATCTCATGTGTGTGTGTGTGTGTGTGTGTGTGTGTGTGTGTGTGTGTGTGTGTGTGTGTACTCACCTATTTGTACTCACCTATTTGTGGTTGCAGGGGTCGAGTGTGTGTGTGTGTGTGTGTGTGTGTGTGTGTGTGTGTGTGTGTGTGTGTGTGTGTGTGTGTGTGTACTCACCTATTTGTACTCACCTATTTGTGTGTACGAATGGTATATAATACCGACAAGATGAGAGTAAGACACATGTGCAACATCTGTACATAGTTCTACTGTCTTCAAGTTATGTCCTAGAATTTGTATTGATAAAGCCACTGGATGGCGAAACGTCTACAATAAAGATACCCAGATGTTGCACATGTGTCTTACTCTCATCTTGTCGGTATTATATACCATTCGTACACAACTTGTCAGACACTGCAACATCATGGAATCTTAATTCTGAGGACATGTACATAACCTTCACGACTACGACAACTACTGCTACAACTAACCCATCTCTTTGGGAAGGACCTACTTCCACTGGGGAATCCCGCCTACCAGTGAATTTGCCCTCGTCTGCTTCACCTGACGTTACTATATAAGCGCCAGGATTCTTTCTTCTGCTTCAGAATCTCCACGACTATGGTGCTGTTCGCACCTACTCCTAGGTTGAGGGACTGATTACCTCATCTTCTGTACATAGTTCTACTGTCTTCAAGTTATGTCCTAGAATTTGTATTGATAAAGCCACTGGATGGCGAAACGTCTACAATAAAGATACCCAGATGTTGCACATGTGTCTTACTCTCACCTATTTGTGGTTGCAGGGGTCGAGTGTGTGTGTGTGTGTGTGTGTGTGTGTGTGTGTGTGTAATCACCTATTTGTACTCACCTATTTGTGGTTGCAGGGGTCGAGTGTGTGTGTGTGTGTGTGTGTGTGTGCCTGTGCGTGTGTGTGTGTGTGTGTGTGAGTGTGTGTGTGTGTGTGTGTGTGTGTGAGTGTGTGTGTGTGTGTGTGTGTGTGTGTGTGTGTGTGTGTGTGTGTGTGTGTGTGTGAGAGTGTGTGTACTCACCTAATTGTACTCACCTAATTGTGGTTGCAGGGGTCGAGACTCAGCTCCTGGCCCCGCCTCTTCACTGATCGCTACTGGATCCTCTCTCTCTCTGCTTCCTGAGCTTTGTCATACCTCTTCTTAAAACTATGTATGGTTCCTGCCTCCACTACTTCACTTGCTAGGCTATTCCACTTGCTGACAACTCTATGACTGAAGAAATACTTCCTAACGTCCCTGTGACTCGTCTGAGTCTTCAGCTTCCAGTTGTGACCCCTTGTCCCTGTGTCCCCTCTCTGGAACATCCTATCTCTGTCCACCTTATCTATTCCCCGCAGTATCTTGTATGTCGTTATCATGTCTCCCCTGACCCTTCTGTCCTCCAGTGTCGTCAGTCCGATTTCCCTTAACCTTTCCTCGTACGACATTCCCTTGAGCTCTGGGACTAGCCTTGTTGCAAACCTTTGTACTTTCTCTAACTTCTTGACGTGCTTGACCAGGTGTGGGTTCCAGACTGGTGCTGCATACTCCAGTATGGGCCTAACATACACAGTGTACAGTGTCTTGAACGATTCCTTATTGAGGTATCGGAACGCTATTCTCAGGTTTGCCAGGCGCCCGTATGCTGCAGCGGTTATTTGGTTGATGTGTGCCTCCGGTGATGTACTCGGTGTTATGGTCACCCCAAGGTCTTTCTCCCTGAGTGAGGTCTGTAGTCTTTGTCCACCTAGCCTATATTCTGTCTGCGGTCTTCTTTGCCCCTCCCCAATCTTCATGACTTTGCATTTGGCTGGATTGAATTCGAGGAGCCAGTTACTGGACCACATGTCCAGCCTCTCCAGGTCTCTTTGCAGTCCTGCCTCATCCTCGTCCGATTTAATTCTTCTCATCAACTTCACGTCATCTGCGAACAGGGACACTTCAGAGTCTATTCCTTCCATCATGTCGTTCACATATATCAAAAATAGCACTGGTCCTAGAACTGACCCCTGTGGGACCCCGCTCGTAACAGGCGCCCACTGTGATACCTCTTCACGTACCATGACTCGTTGCTGCCTCCCTGTCAGGTATTCCCTTATCCATTGCAGTGCCCTTCCTTTTATGTGTGCCTGATCCTCCAGCTTCTGCACTAATCTCTTGTGGGGAACTGTGTCAAAGGCCTTCCTGCAGTCTAGGAAAACGCAATCTACCCAACCCTCTCTCTCGTGTCTTACTTCTGTTACCTTGTCATAAAACTCCAGGAGGTTTGTGATACAAGATTTGCCTTCCATGAACCCATGCTGGTTTTCATTTATAATCTTGTTCCTTTCCAGGTGTTCGACCACTCTCCTCCTGATAATCTTCTCCATGACTTTGCACACAATACATGTCAGAGACACAGGTCTGTAGTTTAGTGCCTCGTTTCTGTTTCCTTTCTTAAATATGGGGACTACATTAGCTGTCTTCCATTTCTCAGGTAGTTGCCCAGTTTCAAGGGATGTGTTGAAGATTGTGGTTAGAGGCACACACAGCATCTCTGCTCCTTCTCTAAGGACCCATGGGGAGATGTTGTCCGGTCCCATCGCCTTTGAGGTGTCAAGGTCACTTAAGAGCTTCTTCACCTCCTCCTCAGTTGTTCGTATGTCATCCAACACTTGTTGGTATATTCCCTCTTGATGTTCCCTTCTGTGCTGTCTTCCCACAGCCCTTCCTGTCTCTACTGTAAAAACTTCCTTAAATCTCCTGTTCAGCTCCTCACATACCTCCTGATCATTTCTTGTGAGTTCTCCACCTTCTGTCCTTAATCTGATCACCTGGTCTTTGACTGTTGTCTTCCTCCTGATGTAGCTATACAACAGTTTCGGGTCAGTCTTGATTCTCGATGCTATGTCATTTTCATACTGTCGCTGGGCCTCCCTCCTTACCTGTGCGTACTCATTCCTGGCTCTGCGACTGATCTCCCTATTTTCGTGTGTTCTCTGCCTTCTATACTTTTTCCATTCTCTATTGCACTTTGTTTTTGCCTCCTTACACCGTCGGGTAAACCAGGGGCTTGTTCTGGTCTTCCCGTTGTTACTGTTGCCCTTGGGAATGAACCTTTCCACTGCCTCCTTGCATTTTGTTGCTACATATTCCATCATTTCATTTACTGGCTTTCCTGCCAGTTCTCTGTCCCACTGGACCTCCCGCATGAAGTTCTTCAACCCTATGTAGTCCCCTCTTTTATAGTCAGGCTTTTCCCATTCTACTCCTGTTATTCTCTCCACTTGCAGCTCTACTATGTATTCAAAGCACAGAACCACGTGGTCGCTAGCTCCTAGGGGACTCTCATACTTGATGTCCTCAATGTCTGAGCTGCCCAGGGTGAACACAAGGTCCAATCTTGCTGGTTCATCCTCCCCTCTCACTCTGGTAGTGTCCTTAACATGTTGGTGCATGAGGTTTTCCAGCACCACGTCCAACATCCTGGCTCTCCATGTTTCGGGACCCCCATGTGGCTCCAGGTTTTCCCAGTCAATCTCTCTGTGGTTGAAATCCCCCATAACCAGCAACTTTGCTCTGCTGGAGTGAGCTCTTCTTGCCACCTCAGCAAGTGTGTCCACCATTGCTCTGTTGCTCTGTTCCTCTCTTGGCCTCCTGCAGTTCTGTGGTGGATTATACATCACTGCAATGACCACTTTGTGTTCCCCAGACTGAAGTGTACCTGCTATGTAGTCTCTTTCTCCTGTCTCATCTATTCCTTCCATTTTCTCGAATTTCCATCTGTTTTTTACGAGCAGAGCAACCCCACCTCCCCCCCTACCCCTTCTATCTTTCCTCATGATCTGGTATCCTGGTGGGAAGATTGCATCTGTTATTGTCTCCATGAGTTTTGTTTCTGTAACTGCTATGATGTCTGGGGACTTCTCATTGATTCTTTCTTGCCATTCCTCATGTTTATTCGTTAATCCATCTGCATTTGTGTACCAAACCTTCAACTTCTGTTCTAATACTGTAACTGTGGTGCAGGGGGTGGAAACAGAGGGATCGGTGTGTGATGGTTGGTTTGGAATGTTCAGTTGCCTTGGGGGTGCCGTGGCTGGAGTCCTTCTGCAGGTGTTTCTGGGGGGTGCGCTTGTCCTTCCATTTGATCCTGGGTTATTCTGCTCTCCTTTTTCATTTCCTCCCATTTCTCCTTTCGTTTTTGAACTCTCTCTTTCATTGTCTTCCTTTCGTCCTGTGTTCTGTCTCGGTCGAGGTACACACTCCGGAACTCCTGCTTGCCTCTCAGCCGTGCTTTCTCCTGCAGGATCATGGTTCGGGTTGATTCTGCCTTGAAAATTACTTTGAGAGGCCGATTCCTTTTCTTTGTGAACCACCCAATTCTCCGAAAATTTGCCATCTGGGTCATGTCCCCCTCGCCTATCACCTTCATGATGTCTTCAATCGCTTTTTTCTCCTCCTGCTTTCTTTCATCATAAGTTTCCCCTTTAGCTTCGTCTAGCCCATAGACAAACACGGATCTCTCCCTTTCCACCTCCCACTGTGACTCCCATTGCATCCTCTGATGTGTTTTAGTTCCTTCCCGTGGAGTGTTCCTTCCTTCAGTCCCTTCCCTCGTTATGGCCCCTATGCTTCTTGGTTTATCCTTCCTGCTCACTTGCTCCTGGCCCCCACAGGTATCTGGTAAGGTCCTTGCACATGTCCTAGTTCCATCAATGTCTTCCAACCTCTCTTTCTGTCCTAGAGTGCTCCCTGTCTTTGTTTTGGCCCCATGTGGGTTTGACAGGACCTCTGCATACAGTTTAGTTTCCATGCTTCCTTCGGACCTGTTGTCTGTGTTCGATGTAGCCATTGCCGATGCTACTTCTGTAATATCTTTGTCTCTGTGCTGTTTCAGATGTCTCAGCTCCTCTTCTAATCTCTCTATCTTGATTTCTGCTGCTGTGGCCTGTTGCTTCCACCTTCTGCATTCTGCTGCTAACCTCTCTTCCATCTTCCTTTCCAGCTCATCTAGTCTCCTTCCCCAGTCTTCCTCCCTTTTTTTGAGCTCTATCTCCCATTCCTCCCTCTCAGATTCGTCCTTGGAGCCCCTTGTCCTCATCCTGGTTAGGGGGAGGGGAATAGACGGTTAGGAGAGGGGATGGATAGTTGTGGGGGAGGGGGAGGATGGTTATTGGAGGGGCAGAGATAGTTGGGGGAGGGAGTTAGATGGTTTGGGGGAGGGAGTTAGATGGTTTGGGGGAGAGAGGGGATGGATGGTTATGGGGGAGGGGGAGGATGGTTATTGGAGGGAGGGAGGTTGTTGGGCGGGGGTTAGACGGTTTGGGGAGGGGTTAGGTGGTTTGGGGGAGGGGTAGGTGGCTAAGGCTAAGGTGTCAAGTGGCGGAGGGTGTGTGTGTGTGTGTGTGTGTGTGTGTGTGTGTGTGTGTGTGTGTGTTGTGTGTGTGTGTGTGTGTGGTGTTTGTGTGTATGTGTGTGTGTGTGAATGTGTGTGTGAATGTGTGTGTGAATGTGTGTGTGTGTGTGTGTGTGTGTGTGTGTGTGTGTGTGCGTGTGTGTGTGTGTGTGTGTGTGTATGTGTGTGTGTGTGTTTGTGTGTTTACGTATGTGTGTATGTGTGTGTGTGTGTGTATGTGTGTATGTGTGTGTATGTGTGTGTGTGTGTGTATGTGTGTATGTGTGTGTATGTGTGTGTGTGTGAGTGTCTACCCTTGTGTGTGTGTGCTTGTGTGTGAGGGAGGGAGGGTTAGGGGGGGGGGGTGGTTGAGAGGTCCGTCGTGTAGGCACAAATTTAGTCTCATTTATCTTTCCCAATTATCTACTCTCTCCACTTATTGCCCTTTCTGGATTTACGTGTTAATTGTTGCTGGTTATTATCATTTTCCTTGTTCACATTGAGAGAGGACTTCCTAGCTTCCTAAGTATTCTTACTGCTAATAACTACCGGTAGTAACACTGCCTGTGTGCGTGTGTGCGTGTGTGTGTGTGTGAGTGTGTGAGTGTGTGTGTGTGTGTGTGTGTGTGTGTGTGTGTGTGTGTGTGTGTGTGTGTGTGTGTGTGAGAGTCTTGTGCGGTGTAATGACTGGCCGCAACTTCTTGTGACCTGACTAAACCCTCCTGGGACCCCCTAGCACCGTCTTACCATGTTGCCCTTAAAAGCTTGTCCCACCTACCTTCTCACACTCGTCAACACTATATTCTCTATGTCTATGCTATTTCTATTCTAATTCTGGTAATAGCTTGCAGGAGTGAGTGACCAGTATCAAACAGTATGCAAGGCCAGCCAGGGCCGTCAACATGCAAACCACAACTAGGCGAATAAACTTGCGGTGACAGTTGCCAGCTGCTGATGACGTAGTCGTACGTAGGCCTTAAATCCCTATTTTGGAGATCCTTCACCCGTGATGATTATAACCATATATTCCGCTTCCTCACTTCACTCTTCACTGATGATAGTATACACTTCACATTATATACACTTCACTTCATATGTATAATGGCACACAACTTGTCGTGACGTCACTTCATCAGGCCTACCGCTACCAATGTGGCAACAGCGCCTAAGACCCCCAACGGTTTGCGCTTTGAAATATTATGATTTCAGCTTTCCTCTCACTTTCTTTAACTAATAACTTTAATTATCACTCGTAGTATTGTTCACTGACGTTCCACTACCACTGATTACTTCTAGCTGATATTACGCGTCTTTCAACGCTAAGGTTCTCGGAGCCTTGTTACCCACGTCTGCACCCCACGGACCCACGTGTGTGTGTGTGTGTGTGTGTGTGTGTGTGTGTGTGTGTGTGTGTGTGTGTGTGTGTGTGTGTGTGTGTGTGTGTGTGTGTGTGTGTGTGTGTGTGTGTGTGTGTGTGTGTGTGTGTGTGTGTGTGTACTCACCTATTTGTACTCACCTATTTGTGGTTGCAGGGGTCGAGTCACAGCTCCTGGCCCCGCCTCTTCGCTGATTGCTACTAGGTCCTCTCTCTCCCTGCCCCATGAGCTCTATCATACCTCGCCTTAAAACTATGTATGGTTCCCGCCTCCACTACGTCACTTTCTAGGCTATTCCACGGCCTGACTACTCTATGACTGAAGAAATGCTTCCTAACATCCCTTTGATTCATCTGAGTCTTCAACTTCCAATTGTGACCTCTTGTGTCTATGTCCCATCTCTGGAACATCCCGTCTTTGTCCACCTTGTCTATTCCGCGCAGTATTTTATATGTCGTTATCATGTCTCCCCTGACCCTCCTGTCCTCCAGTGTCGTCAGGCCTATTTCCCTCAACCTTTCTTCGTAGGACAGTCCCCGTAGCTCTGGGACTAGTCTTGTTGCAAACCTTTGCAGTTTCTCTAATTTCTTGACGTGCTTGACTAGGTGTGGATTCCAAACTGGTGCTGCATACTCCAGTATGGGCCTGACGTAAATGGTATACAGAGTCTTAAACGAATCCTTACTGAGGTATCGGAACGCTATCCGTAGGTTTGCCAGGCGCCCGTATGCTGCAGCAGTTATCTGATTGATGTGCGCCTCAGGAGATATGCTCGGTGTTATGCTCACCCCCAGATCTTTTTCCTTGAGTGAGGTTTGCAGTCTTTGGCCATCTAAACTATATTGTGTCTGCAGTCTTCTGTGCCCTTCCCCAATCTTCATGACTTTGCATTTGGCAGGGTTAAATTCAAGGAGGCAGTTGCTGGACCAGGCTTGTAGCCTGTCCAGGTCTCTTTGTAGTCCTGCCTGATCCTCGTCCGATTTGATTCTTCTCATTAACATAGCATCATCTGCAAACAAGGACACTTCTGAGTCTATCCCTTCCGTTATGTCGTTCACATATACCAAGAACAGCACAGGTCCTAGGACTGACCCCTGTGGAACCCCGCTTGTCACAGGCGCCCACTCTGACACCTCGTCGCGTACCATGACACGTTGTTGCCTCCCTGTCAGGTATTCTCTGATCCATTGCAGTGCCTTTCCTGTTATGTGTGCCTGATCCTCTAGCTTTTGCAGTAACCTCTTGTGAGGAACTGTGTCGAAGGCCTTCTTGCAGTCCAAAAATATGCAGTCGATCCACCCCTCTCTCTCTTGTCTTACTTCTGTCACCTTGTCATAAAACTCTAGAAGGTTTGTGACACAGGATTTTCCTTCCCTGAAACCGTGCTGGTTGTCAATTATACACTTGTTTCTTTCCAGGTGCCCCACCACTCTCCTCCTGATTATCTTCTCCATGACCTTGCATACTATACACGTTAGTGATACAGGTCTGTAGTTTAGTGCCTCATGTCTGTCTCCCTTTTTAAAAACTGGGACTACATTTGCCATTTTCCATATCTCAGGGAGTTGCCCAGTTTCGAATGATGTGTTGAAGATCTTTGTTAATGGCTCACACAATATCTCTGCTCCCTCTTTAAGGACCCATGGAGAGATGTTGTCTGGTCCCACCGCCTTTGAGGTGTCAAGTTCGCATAGCAGCTTCTTCACCTCCTCCTTGGTTATATGTACCTCATCCAGCACTTGCTGGTGTGCCCCCCTGTTGTGATTTCCTGGAGTCCTACTGCTTTCCACTGAAAATACCTCTTTAAATCTTGTGTTGAGCTCCTGACATACCTCTTGGTCGTTTCTTGTGAATTCTCCATCACCCTTCCTCAGACTGATTACCTGGTCCTTGACTGTTGTTTTCCTCCTGATGTGGCTGTACAACAGCTTCGGGTCAGTCTTTACTTTTGATGCTATGTCATTTTCATATTGTCTCTGAGCCTCCCTTCTTATCTGTGCATATTCGTTTCTGGCTCTTCGGCTGATTTCTTTATTTTCCTGAGTTCTCTGTCTTCTGTACCTTTTCCATTTTCTAGTACACCTGGTTTTTGCCTCCGTACACCTTTGGGTGAACCAAGGACTCGTTCTGTTCTTCCCATTATTTCTGTTTCCCTTGGGAACAAACCTCTCCTCTGCCTCCTTGCATTTTGTTGCTACATAGTCCATCATTTCTTGTACTGGTTTTCCTGTCAGTTCCCTCTCCCACTGAATGTCTTGAAGGAAGTTCCTCATGCCTGCGTAGTTCCCCCTTTTGTAGTTTGGTTTTTCCCAGCCTATTCCTGCTACTCTCTCCACTTGGAGCTCAACTATGTAGTCGAAGCACAGAACCACATGATCACTAGCTCCCAGGGGCCTTTCATACATGATACCCTCGATGTCCGAACTACTCATGGTGAATACAAGGTCCAACCTTGCTGGTTCATCCTCTCCTCTCTCTCTGGTAGTGTCTCTAACATGTTGATGCATGAGGTTTTCCAGTACTACATCCATCATCTTGGCTCTCCATGTTTCGGGACCCCCATGGGGCTCCAGGTTTTCCCAGTCAATCTCCTTGTGATTGAAATCACCCATAACTAGTAACTTTGCTCCCCCCATGTGTGCTCTCCTGGCCACCTCGGCTAGTGTGTCGATCATTGCTCTGTTGCTCTCATTGTATTCTTCTCTTGGCCTCCTGCAGTTCTGTGGTGGGTTGTACATTACTGCAATTATCACCTTATGTCCCTCAGACTGGATTGTTCCTACTAAGTAGTCCCTTTCGCCCATGCCATCCATTCCTTCCATTTTCTCAAAATCCCACTGGTTTTTAATGAGCAGTGCAACTCCTCCTCCCTCTGTCTTTCCTGAGGATTTGGTATCCGGATGGAAAGATTGAATCTGTTATTATTCTGGTGAGTTTTGTTTCTGTGATTGCTGTTATGTCTGGGGATGTCTCCTTGATTCTTTCGTGCCACTCCTCATACTTGTTTGTTATTCCATCTGCATTTGTATACCACACCTTCAACTTCTTTTCTAAGACTGTAGTCTGGGAGGTATATTGGGGTTGTGGAAGTGGGAGACCTGGTAAGGAACTATGGGTTGTTGCTGTGGGGGTGGAGTTTGTAATGTAGTGGGTGGGGGCATTAGATGTGGCATGGGTGTTTTGATTTAGAGTATTTGGTTGCACTGGGGTTGATCTGGTTGAGAGGCTTCTATAGGAAGTTGTGAGGGAGTTTGTATTTGATCTTCTTCCTGGGTCTGGGATCTCCTGTCTGTCTTCTCCATCCCCTCTCTTTCCTCCTTACGCCTTTGTACCATCTCTCTCAGTTTCTGCCTTTCTTTTTGTGTTCTGTCGATGTCGAGAGACACCTTCCTGTATGCTGGCATGTCCCTTAACTGTCCTTTCTCCTGCAGGATCCTGGTCCGAGTCGCTTCTGCCTTGAAGGTCACTTTCACTGGCTGGGTTCTTTTTTTTACAAACCCCCCTATTCTCCGAAAATTTTCCAGCTGGGTCATGTCGTCTTCTCCTATTGCTTTCATGATGCTTTCAATTGCTTTTTTTCCCCTTGTTTTCTTGCTTCATATGTTTCCCCTTCAACTTCCTGGAGCCCATACACAAAGACTGACCTCACCCTTTCATTCTCCCACTGCGTATCCCTGTGTATCCCCTCATTTAATTTGGTTTCCTGCACTGCAGCTTTCCTTTCTTCAGTTTCACTGGCTAATGTACTTGGGCTCAGTGGCCTGTCATTTTCCCTTCTCGGCTTTCCTTGGGCTCTGTTGTTGTCTGTTAGGGCCTCCACATAAAGCTTAGCTCTTTCATTTACTACAGTCTCCTCTGATAGAGCATCTCCATGCAGTTGTGCCCCTTCTTTCCCTACAGTCCCCTTATTTGTGGCTGAGGTAGCAGTCTCTGTTGTCAATCCCAAAATGTTCTTTAGTTCTTTAGGCTGTTTCAGATTTTTCAGTTCCTCTTCTAAACTCTGTATCCCGGCCGCTGCTGCTTTGACATGCACCTCCCACTTCCTGCTTTCCATATCTATCCTCTCTTCCATTCT
>NC_091311.1:6296345-6301345 GCF_038502225.1 Cherax quadricarinatus | reverse complement strand
TGAGCTCCTGACATACCTCTCGGTCGTTTCTTGTGAATTCCCCATCACCCTTCCTCAGTCTGATTACCTGGTCCTTGACTGTTGTTTTCCTCCTGATGTGGCTGTACAACAGCTTCGGGTCAGTCTTTACTTTTGATGCTATGTCATTTTCATATTGTCTCTGAGCCTCCCTTCTTATCTGTGCATATTCGTTTCTGGCTCTTCGGCTGATTTCTTTATTTTCCTGAGTTCTCTGTCTTCTGTACCTTTTCCATTCTCTATTACACCTAGTTTTTGCCTCCCTACACCTTTGGGTGAACCAAGGACTCGTTCTGTTCTTCCCATTATTTCTGTTTCCCTTGGGAACAAACCTCTCCTCTGCCTCCTTGCATTTTGTTGCTACATAGTCCATCATTTCTTGTACTGGTTTTCCTGTCAGTTCCCTCTCCCACTGAATGTCTTGAAGGAAGTTCCTCATGCCTGAGTAGTTCCCCCTTTTGTAGTTTGGTTTTTCCCAGCCTATTCCTGCTACTCTCTCCACTTGGAGCTCAACTATGTAGTCGAAGCACAGAACCACATGATCACTAGCTCCCAGGGGCCTTTCATACATGATACCCTCGATGTCCGAACTACTCGTGGTGAATACAAGGTCCAACCTTGCTGGTTCATCCTCTCCTCTCTCTCTGGTAGTGTCTCTAACATGTTGATGCATGAGGTTCTCCAGTACCACATCCATCATCTTGGCTCTCCATGTTTCGGGACCCCCATGGGGCTCCAGGTTTTCCCAGTCAATCTCCTTGTGATTGAAATCACCCATAACTAGTAACTTTGCTCCCCCCATGTGTGCTCTCCTGGCCACCTCGGCTAGTGTGTTGATCATTGCTCTGTTGCTCTCATCGTATTCTTCTCTTGGCCTCCTGCAGTTCTGTGGTGGGTTGTACATTACTGCAATTATCACCTTATGTCCCTCAGACTGGATTGTTCCTACTAAGTAGTCCCTTTCGCCCATGCCATCCATTCCTTCCATTTTCTCAAAACCCCACTGGTTTTTAATGAGCAGTGCAACTCCTCCTCCCCCTCTCCTCCCTCTGTCTTTCCTGAAGATTTGATATCCGGATGGAAAGATTGAATCTGTTATTATTCTGGTGAGTTTTGTTTCTGTGAGTGCTATTATGTCTGGGGATGTCTCTTTGATTCTTTCGTGCCACTCCTCATACTTGTTTGTTATTCCATCTGCATTTGTATACCACACCTTCAACTTCTTTTCTAAGACTGTGGTCTGGGAAGTATATTGGGGTTGGGGAAGTGGGAGACCTGGTAAGGAACTATGGGTTGTTGCTGTGGGGGTGAAATTTGTAATGTAGTGGGTGGGGGCATTGGATGTGGCATGGGTGTTTTGATTTAGAGTGTTTGGTTGCACTGGGGTTGACCTGGTTGGGAGGCTTCTATAGAAAGTTGTGAGGGAGGCTGTATTAGATCTTCTTCCTGGGTCTGGGATCTCCTGTCTGTCTTCTCCATCCCCTCTCTTTCCTCCTTTCGCCTTTGTACCATCTCTCTCAGTTTCTTCCTTTCTTCCTGTGTTCTGTCGCGGTCGAGATACACCCTCCTGTATGCCGTCATGTCCCTTAATCGTGCTTTCTCCTGCAGTATCCTGGTCCGAGTCGCTTCTGCCTTGAAGGTCACTCTCACTGGCCGGGTTCTTTTTTTTACAAACCCCCCTATTCTCCGAAAATTTTCCAGCTGGGTCATATCGTCTTCTCCTATTGCTTTCATGATGCTTTCAATTGCTTTTTTTTCCCCTTGTTTTCTTGCTTCATATGTTTCCCCTTCGACTTCCTGGAGCCCATACACAAAGACTGACCTCACCCTTTCATTCTCCCACTGCATATCCCTGTGTATCCCCTCATTTAATTTGGTTTCCTCCACTGCAGCTTTCCTTTCATCAGTTTCACTGGCTAATGTACTTGGGCTCAGTGGCCTGTCATTTTCCCTTCTCGGCTTTCCTTGGGTGTGTGTGTGTGTGTGTGTGTATATGTGTGTGTGTGTGTGTGTGTGTGTGTATGTGTATGTGTGTGTGTATGTGTGTGTGTGTGTATGTGTGTGTGTAGGTCCTCTCTCTCCCTGCTCCATAAACTTTATCATACCTCGTCGTAAAGCTATATATGGTTCCTGAACCCACTATATAACTTGCAAGACTATTCCACTTCTTGACAACTCTATGACTGAAGAAATACTTCCTAACATCCCTTTGAGTCATCTGAGTCTTCAACTTCCAATTGTGATCCCTTGTTTCTGTGTCCCATATCTGGAACATTCTGTCTCTGCCTTATCTATTCCTCACAGTATTTTGTATGTTGTTACCATATCTCCCCTATCCCTCCTGTCCTCCAGTGTTGTCAGGCCGATTTCTCTCAACCTTTCTTCATAGGACATTCCCCTTAGCTCTGGAACTAGCCTTATTGGAAACCTTTTCACTTTCTCTAATTTCTCGACGTGCTTGACCAGATGTGGGTTTCAAACTGGTGCTGCATACTCTAGTATTGGCCTGATGTACACAGTGTACAACAGCGTCTTGAACGATTCCTTTCTGAGGTATTGGAGTGCTATTCTTAGATTTGCTAGGCTCCCATATGCTGCAGCAGTTATCTGGTTGATGTGTGCTTCCGGAGACATGCTTGGTGTTATACTCACCCCAAGATCTTTCTCCTTGAGCGAGGTTTGCAGTCTTTGGCCACCTAGCCTATACTCTGTCTGCGGTCTTCTTTGACCTTCCCCGATCTTCATGACTTTGCATTTGGCGGGGTTAAGTACGAGGAGCCAGTTAAATTCGAGAAGACAGTTGCTGGACCAGGTGTCCAGTCTGTCCAGGTCTCTTTGTAGTCCTGCCTGAACCTCATCTGATTTAATTCTCCTCATTAACTTCACATCATCTGCGAACAGGGACACTTCTGAGTCTATCCCTTCCACCATGTCATTCACATATACCAAAAATAGCACTGGTCCTAGGACCGACCCCTGTGGGACCCCGCTCGTCACAGGCGCCCACTGTGATACCTCATCACGTACCATGACTCGTTGTTGTCTCCCTGTCAGGTATTCTCTGATCCATTGCGGTGCTCTTCCTGTTATACGCGCCTGATCCTCTAGCTTCTGCACTAATCTCTTGTGAGGAACTGTGTCGAAGGCCTTCTTGCAGTCCAAGAAATTGCAGTCAACCCACCACTTTCTCTCGTGTCTGTTACCTTGTCATAAAACTGCAGAAGGTTTGTGACACAGGATTTGCCTTCCATGAATCCGTGCTGGTTGTCGTTGATATTCTTGTTCTGTTCCAGGTCCTCCAACACTCTCCTCCTGATAATCTTCTCCATGACTTTGCATACTATACACGTCAGTGTGTGTGTGTGTGTGTGTGTGTGTGCACTCACCTAATTGTGGTTGCAGGGGTCGAGACTCAGCTTCTGGCCCCACCTCTTCACCGACCGCTACTAGGTCCTCCCTCTCCCTGCTCCATGAGCTTTATCATACCTCGTCTTAAAACTATGTATAGTTCCTGCCTCCACTACATCGCTTGCCAGACTATTCCACTTCCTGACTACTCTATGACTAAAGAAATACTTCCTAACATCCCTTTGACTCATCTGAGTCTTCAGCTTCCAATTGTGATCCCTTGTTTCTGTGTCCCATCTCTGGAATATCCTGTCTCTGTTCACCTTGTCTATTCCATGCAGTATTTTGTATGTCGTTATCATGTCTCCCCTGACCCTCCTGTCCTCCAGTGTCGTCAGACCGATTTCCCTTAACCTTTCTTCATAGGACATTCCCCTTAGCTCTGGAACCAGCCTTGTTGCAAACCTTTGCACTTTCTCTAATTTCTTGGCGTGTTTGACCAGGTGTGGGTTCCAAACTGGTGCTGCGTACTCCAGTATGGGCCTGACGTACACAGTGTATAAAGTCTTGAACGATTCCTTACAGAGGTACCGGAACGCTATTCTCAGGTTTTCCAGGCGCCCATATGCCGCAGCAGTGATTTGGTTGATGTGTGCTTCTGACGATGTACTCGGTATTATACTTACTCCTAGGTCTTTCTCCTTGAGTGAGGTTTGCAGTCTTTGGCCACCTAGCCTATACTCTGTCTGCGGTCTTCTTTGCCCTCCTCCAATCTTCATGACTTTGCATTTGGCGGGGTAAAATTCTAGGAGCCAGTTGCTGGACCACACATCCAGCCTGTCCTGGTCTCTTTGTAGACCTGTCTGGTCCGCGTCTGGTTTAATTCTCCTCATTAACTTCACATCATCTGCGAGCAGGGACACTTCTGAGTCTATCTCTTCCGTCATGTCGTTCACACATACCAAGAATAGCACTGGTCCTAGGACCGACCCCTGTGGGACCCCGCTCGTCACAGGCGCCCACTGTGATACCTCATCACGTACCATGAATCGCTGTTGCCTCCCTGTCAGGTATTCTCTGATCCATTGCAGTGCCCTTCCTGTTATACGTGCCTGTTCCTCTAGCTTCTGCATTAATCTCTTGTGAGGAACTGTGTCGAAGACCTTCTTGCAGTCCAAGAAAATGCAATGAACCCACCCCTCCCTCTCATTTCTTACTTCAGTTACCTTGTCATAAAACTCTAGTAGGTTTGTGACGCTCTTCTCCTGATAATCTTTTCTAAGATTTTGCATACTATTCACATCAGTGTGCGTGTGTGTGTGTGTGTGTGTGTACTCACCTAATTGTGGTGGTTGCAGGGGTCGAGACTCAGCTCCTGGCTCTGCAGGTTCAGCTCAGCTGGTGTGTGTGTACTCACCTAGTTGTACTCACCTAGTTGAGGTTGCAAGGGTCAAGTCCAAGCTCCTGGCCCCGCCTCTTCACTGGTCTCTACTAGGTCACTCTCCCTGAACCTTGAGTTTTATCATACCTCTGCTTAAAGCTATGTATGGATCCTGCCTCCACTACATCGCTTCCCAAATTATTCCACTTACTTACTACTCTGTGGCTGAAGAAATACTTCCTAACATCCCTGT
>NC_091311.1:6171345-6288845 GCF_038502225.1 Cherax quadricarinatus | reverse complement strand
CCTCGGCTAGTGTGTCGATCATTGCTCTGTTGCTCTCATCGTATTCTTCTCTTGGCCTCCTGCAGTTCTGTGGAGGGTTGTACATTACTGCAATTATCACCTTATGTCCCTCAGACTGGATTGTTCCTACTAAGTAGTCACTTTCGCCCATGCCATCCATTCCTTCCATTTTCTCAAAACCCCACAGGTTTTTAATGAGCAGTGCAACTCCTCCTCCCCCTCTCCTCCCTCTGTCTTTCCTGAGGGTGTGTGTGTGTGTGTGTGTGTGTGTGTGTGTGTGTGTGTGTGTGTGTGTGTGTGTGTGTGTGTGTGTGGGTGTGTGTGTGTGTGTGTGTGTGTGTGTGTGTGTGTGTGTGTTCACCCACCCATGCAGTAGTCTTCCCTCTCATCATTATACTTGTCATCCTCCTTCCCCTCCTCCTTATCTTCTCTCCCACATCCTGATATCTTCCTTTTTTCCCAGTGTTTCCTCTTTCCTGCTCCTCGTAGTCTCTCTCTTATACATAATAATCACCAGGATATTAAAACAGACTCAGTTAAATTATGTCTATATATCAATCTATCTATCCATTTATCTATCTGTTTATCTATCTATCTATCTACCTATCTATCTATCTATCTCTCTCTCTATATATATATATATATATATATATATATATATATATATATATATATATATATATATATATATATATATATATATATATATATAATTATATATATATGTACATATATATATACATCATGGCATCATGATACTCTTGACTCATCAGTCATGGTACTCTTAACTCATCAGTCATGGTACTCTTGACTCATCAGTCATGGTACTCTTGACTCATCAGTCATGGTACTCTTAACTCATCAGTCATGGTACTCTTGACTCATCAGTCATGGTACTCTTGACTCATCAGTCATGGTACTCTTGACTCATCAGTCATGGTACTCTTGACTCATCAGTCATGGTACTCTTGACTCATCAGTCATGGTACTCTTGACTCATCAGTCATGGTACTCTTGACTCATCAGTCATGGTACTCTTGACTCATCAGTCATGGTACTCTTGACTCATCAGTCATGGTACTCTTGACTCATCAGTCATGGTACTCTTGACTCATCAGTCATGGTACTCTTGACTCATCAGTCATGGTACTCTTGACTCATCAGTCATGGTACTCTTGACTCATCAGTCATGGTGCTCTTGACTCATCAGTCATGATACTCTTGACTCATCAGTCATGGTACTCTTGACTCATCAGTCATGGTAGTCTTGACTCATCACTCATGATACTCTTGACTCATCAGTCATGGTACTCTTGACTCATCAGTCATGGTACTCTTGACTCATCAGTCATGGTGCTCTTGACTCATCAGTCATGATACTCTTGACTCATCAGTCATGGTACTCTTGACTCATCAGTCATGGTACTCTTGACTCATCACTCATGGTACTCTTCGCTCAACAGTCATGATAATCTTGACTCATCAGTCATGATAATCTTGACTCATCAGTCATGGCAATCTTGACTCAACAGTCATGATAATCTTGACTCATCAGTCAAGGTAATCTTCACTCATCAGTCATGGTAATCTTGACTCAACAGTCATGGTAATCTTGACTCATCAGTCATGATAATCTTGACTCATCAGTCATGGTAATCTTGACTCATCAGTCATGATAATCTTGACTCATCAGTCATGATAATCTTGACTCATCAGTCATGATAATCTTGACCCATCAGTCATGGTACTCTTGACTCATCACTCATGATACTCTTGACTCATCAGTCATGGTACTCTTTACTCATCAGTCATGGTACTCTTGACTCATGAGTCATGGTGCTCTTGACTCATCAGTCATGGTACTCTTGACTCATCAGTCATGATAATCTTGACTCATCAGTCATGATACTCTTGACTCATGAGTCATGATAATCTTGACTCATCAGTCATGATAATCTTGACTCATCAGTCATGATAATCTTGACTCATCAGTCTTGATAATCTTGACTCATCAGTCATGATAATCTTGACTCATCAGTCATGAAAATCTTGACTCATCAGTCATGGTACCCTTGACTCATCAGTCATGGTACTCTTGACTCATCAGTCATGATAATCTTGACTCATCAGTCATGATAATCTTGACTCATCAGTCATGATAATCTTGACTCATCAGTCATGATAATCTTGACTCATCAGTCATGATAATCTTGACTCATCAGTCATGATAATCTTGACTCATCAGTCATGATAATCTTGACTCATCAGTCATGATAATCTTGACTCATCAGTCATGATAATCTTGACTCATCAGTCATGATAATCTTGATTCATCAGTCATGATAATCTTGACTCATCAGTCATGATAATCTTGACTCATCAGTCATGATAATCTTGACTAATCAGTCATGATAATCTTGACTCATCAGTCATGATAATCTTGACTCATCAGTCATGATAACCTTGACTCATCAGTCATGATAATCTTGACTCATCAGTCATGATAATCTTGACTCATCAGTCATGATAATCTTGACTCATCAGTCATGATAATCTTGACTCATCAGTCATGATAATCTTGACTCATCAGTCATGATAATCTTGACTCATCAGTCATAATAATCTTGACTCATCAGTCATGATAATCTTGACTCATCAGTCATGATAATCTTGACTCATCAGTCATGATAATCTTGACTCATCAGTCATGATAATCTTGACTCATCAGTCATGGTAATCTTGACTCATCAGTCATGATAATCTTTACTCATCAGTCATGATAAACTTGACTCATCAGTCATGGTACTCTTGACTCATCAGTCATGGTACTCTTGACTCATCACTCATGATACTCTTGACTCATCAGTCATGGTGCTCTTGTCCCGTCAGTCATGGTACTCTTGACTCATCAGTCATGGTAATCTTGACTCATCAGTCATGGTAATCTTGACTCATCAGTCATGGTAATCTTGACTCATCAGTCATGGTACTCTTGACTCATCAGTCATGGTAATCTTGACTCATCAGTCATGGTAATATTGACTCGTCAGTCATGGTAATCTTGACTCATCAGTCATGGTAATCTTGACTCAACAGTCATAGTAATCTTGACTTATCAGTCATGGCACTCTTGACTCATCAGTCATGATAATCTTGACTCATCAGTCATGGTAATCTTGACTCATCAGTCATGATAATCTTGACTCATCAGTCATGGTAATCTTGATACATCAGTCATGATAATCTTGACTCATCAGTCATGATAATCTTGACTCATCAGTCATGGTAATCTTGACTCAACAGTCATGATAATCTTGACTCATCAGTCAAGGTAATCTTGACTCATCAGTCATGGTAATCTTGACTCATCAGTCATGGTACTCTTGACTCATCAGTCATGATAATCTTGACTCATCAGTCATGGCAATCTTGACTCATCAGTCATGATAATCTTTACTCATCAGTCATGATAATGTTGACTCATCAGTCATGATAATCTTGACTCATCAGTCATGATACTCTTGACTCATCAGTCATGATAATCTTGACTCATCAGTCATGATAATCTTGACTCATCAGTAATGATAATCTTGACTCATCAGTCTTGATAATCTTGACTCATCAGTCATGATAATCTTGACTCATCAGTCATGATAATCTTGACTCATCAGTCATGGTACTCTTGACTCATCAGTCATGGTACTCTTGACTCATCAGTCATGATAATCTTGATTCATCAGTCATGATAATCTTGACTCATCAGTCATGATAATCTTGACTCATCAGTCATGATAATCTTGACTCATCAGTAATGATAATCTTGACTCATCTGTCATGATAATCTTGACTCATTAGTCATGATAATCTTGACTCATCAGTCATGATAATCTTGACTCATCAGTCATGATAATCTTGACTCATCAGTCATGATAATCTTGACTCATCAGTCATGATAATCTTGACTCATCAGTCATGATAATCTTGACTCATCAGTCATGATAATCTTGACTCATCAGTCATGACAATCTTGACTCATCAGTCATGATAATCTTGACTCATCAGTCATGACAATCTTGACTCATCAGTCATGATAATCTTGACTCATCAGTCATGATAATCTTGACTCATCAGTCATGATAATCTTGACTCATCAGTCATGATAATCTTGACTCATCAGTCATGATAATCTTGACTCATCAGTCATGATAATCTTGACTCATCAGTCATGATAATCTTGACTCATCAGTCATGATAATCTTGACTCATCAGTCATGATAATCTTGACTCATCAGTCCTGATAATCTTGACTCATCAGTCATGATAATCTTGACTCATCCGTCATGATAATCTTGACTCATCAGTCATGATAATCTTGACTCATCAGTCATGGTAATCTTGACTCATCAGTCATGATAATCTTGACTCATCAGTCATGATAATCTTGACTCATCAGTCATGATAATCTTGACTCATCAGTCATGATAATCTTGACTCATCAGTCATGATAATCTTGACTCATCAGTCGTGATAATCTTGACTCATCAGTCATGATAATCTTGACTCATCAGTCATGATAATCTTGACTCATCAGTCATGATAATCTTGACTCATCAGTCATGATAATCTTGACTCATCAGTCATGATAATCTTGACTCATCAGTCATGATAATCTTGACTCATCAGTCATGATAATCTTGACTCATCAGTCATGATAATCTTGACTCATCAGTCATGATAATCTTGACTCATCAGTCATGATAATCTTGACTAATCAGTCATGATAATCTTGACTCATCAGTCATGATAATCTTGACTCATCAGTCATGATAATCTTGACTCATCAGTCATGATAATCTTGACTCATCAGTCATGATAATCTTGACTCATCAGTCATGATAATCTTGACTCATCAGTAATGATAATCTTGACTCATCAGTCATGATAATCTTGACTCATCAGTCATGATAATCTTGACTCATCAGTAATGATAATCTTGACTCATCAGTCATGATAATCTTGACTCATCAGTAATGATAATCTTGACTCATCAGTCATGATAATCTTGACTCATCAGTAATGATAATCTTGACTCATCAGTAATGATAATCTCGACTCATCAGTCATGATAATCTTGACTCATCAGTCATGATAATCTTGACTCATCAGTCATGATAATCTTGACTCATCAGTCATGATAATCTTGACTCATCAGTCATGATAATCTTGACTCATCAGTGATGATAATCTTGACTCATCAGTGATGATAATCTTGACTCATCAGTCATGATAATCTTGACTCATCAGTCATGATAATCTTGACTCATCAGTGATGATAATCTTGACTCATCAGTGATGATAATCTTGACTCATCAGTGATGATAATCTTGACTCATCAGTGATGATAATCTTGACTCATCAGTGATGATAATCTTGACTCATCAGTCATGATAATCTTGACTCATCAGTCATGATAATCTTGACTCATCAGTCATGATAATCTTGACTCATCAGTCATGATAATCTTGACTCATCAGTAATGATAATCTTGACTCATCAGTCATGATAATCTTGACTCATCAGTCGTGATAATCTTGACTCATCAGTAATGATAATCTTGACTCATCAGTCATGATAATCTTGACTCATCAGTGATGATAATCTTGACTCATCAGTCATGATAATCTTGACTCATCAGTCATGATAATCTTGACTCATCAGTCATGATAATCTTGACTCATCAGTCATGATAATCTTGACTCATCAGTCATGATAATCTTGACTCATCAGTCATGATAATCTTGACTCATCAGTCATGATAATCTTGACTCATCAGTCATGATAATCTTGACTCATCAGTCATGATAATCTTGACTCATCAGTCATGATAATCTTGACTCATCAGTCATGATAATCTTGACTCATCAGTCATGATAATCTTGACTCATCAGTCATGATAATCTTGACTCATCAGTCATGATAATCTTGACTCATCAGTAATGATAATCTTGACTCATCAGTCATGATAATCTTGACTCATCAGTCATGATAATCTTGACTCATCAGTCATGATAATCTTGACTCATCAGTCATGATAATCTTGACTCATCAGTCATGATAATCTTGACTCATCAGTCTTGATAATCTTGACTCATCAGTCATGATAATCTTGACTCATCAGTCATGATAATCTTGACTCATCAGTCATGATAATCTTGACTCATCAGTCATGATAATCTTGACTCATCAGTAATGATAATCTTGACTCATCAGTCATGATAATCTTGACTCATCAGTCATGATAATCTTGACTCATCAGTCATGATAATCTTGACTCATCAGTCATGATAATCTTGACTCATCAGTCATGATAATCTTGACTCATCAGTCTTGATAATCTTGACTCATCAGTCATGATAATCTTGACTCATCAGTCATGATAATCTTGACTCATCAGTCATGATAATCTTGACTCATCAGTCATGATAATCTTGACTCATCAGTAATGATAATCTTGACTCATCAGTCATGATAATCTTCACTCATCAGTCATGATAATCTTCACTCATCAGTCATGATAATCTTCACTCATCAGTCATGATAATCTTCACTCATCAGTCACGATAATCTTCACTCATCAGTCACGATAATCTTCACTCATCAGTCACGATAATCTTCACTCATCAGTCATGATAATCTTCACTCATCAGTCACGATAATCTTCACTCATCAGTCATGATAATCTTCACTCATCAGTCATGATAATCTTCACTCATCAGTCACGATAATCTTCACTCATCAGTCACGATAATCTTCACTCATCAGTCATGATAATCTTCACTCATCAGTCATGATAATCTTCACTCATCAGTCACGATAATCTTCACTCATCAGTCATGATAATCTTCACTCATCAGTCATGATAATCTTCACTCATCAGTCACGATAATCTTCACTCATCAGTCACGATAATCTTCACTCATCAGTCATGATAATCTTCACTCATCAGTCATGATAATCTTCACTCATCAGTCACGATAATCTTCACTCATCAGTCATGATAATCTTCACTCATCAGTCACGATAATCTTCACTCATCAGTCACGATAATCTTCACTCATCAGTCATGATAATCTTCACTCATCAGTCACGATAATCTTCACTCATCAGTCACGATAATCTTCACTCATCAGTCACGATAATCTTCACTCATCAGTCACGATAATCTTCACTCATCAGTCATGATAATCTTCACTCATCAGTCACGATAATCTTCACTCATCAGTCATGATAATCTTCACTCATCAGTCATGATAATCTTCACTCATCAGTCACGATAATCTTCACTCATCAGTCACGATAATCTTCACTCATCAGTCATGATAATCTTCACTCATCAGTCATGATAATCTTCACTCATCAGTCACGATAATCTTCACTCATCAGTCATGATAATCTTCACTCATCAGTCATGATAATCTTCACTCATCAGTCACGATAATCTTCACTCATCAGTCACGATAATCTTCACTCATCAGTCATGATAATCTTCACTCATCAGTCATGATAATCTTCACTCATCAGTCACGATAATCTTCACTCATCAGTCATGATAATCTTCACTCATCAGTCACGATAATCTTCACTCATCAGTCACGATAATCTTCACTCATCAGTCATGATAATCTTCACTCATCAGTCACGATAATCTTCACTCATCAGTCATGATAATCTTCACTCATCAGTCATGATAATCTTCACTCATCAGTCATGATAATCTTCACTCATCAGTCATGATAATCTTCACTCATCAGTCACGATAATCTTCACTCATCAGTCATGATAATCTTCACTCATCAGTCATGATAATCTTCACTCATCAGTCACGATAATCTTCACTCATCAGTCATGATAATCTTCACTCATCAGTCATGATAATCTTCACTCATCAGTCATGATAATCTTCACTCATCAGTCACGATAATCTTCACTCATCAGTCATGATAATCTTCACTCATCAGTCATGATAATCTTCACTCATCAGTCATGATAATCTTCACTCATCAGTCACGATAATCTTCACTCATCAGTCATGATAATCTTCACTCATCAGTCATGATAATCTTCACTCATCAGTCATGATAATCTTCACTCATCAGTCACGATAATCTTCACTCATCAGTCATGATAATCTTCACTCATCAGTCATGATAATCTTCACTCATCAGTCACGATAATCTTCACTCATCAGTCATGATAATCTTCACTCATCAGTCACGATAATCTTCACTCATCAGTCATGATAATCTTCACTCATCAGTCATGATAATCTTCACTCATCAGTCATGATAATCTTCACTCATCAGTCATGATAATCTTCACTCATCAGTCATGATAATCTTCACTCATCAGTCATGATAATCTTCACTCATCAGTCACGATAATCTTCACTCATCAGTCACGATAATCTTCACTCATCAGTCACGATAATCTTCACTCATCAGTCATGATAATCTTCACTCATCAGTCATGATAATCTTCACTCATCAGTCATGATAATCTTCACTCATCAGTCATGATAATCTTCACTCATCAGTCACGATAATCTTCACTCATCAGTCATGATAATCTTCACTCATCAGTCACGATAATCTTCACTCTCATCAGATAATCTTCACTCATCAGTCGATAATCTTCACTCATCAGTCATGATAATCTTCACTCATCAGTCACGATAATCTTCACTCATCAGTCATGATAATCTTCACTCATCAGTCATGATAATCTTCACTCATCAGTCATGATAATCTTCACTCATCAGTCATGATAATCTTCACTCATCAGTCACGATAATCTTCACTCATCAGTCATGATAATCTTCACTCATCAGTCATGATAATCTTCACTCATCAGTCACGATAATCTTCACTCATCAGTCATGATAATCTTCACTCATCAGTCATGATAATCTTCACTCATCAGTCATGATAATCTTCACTCATCAGTCACGATAATCTTCACTCATCAGTCATGATAATCTTCACTCATCAGTCATGATAATCTTCACTCATCAGTCATGATAATCTTCACTCATCAGTCACGATAATCTTCACTCATCAGTCATGATAATCTTCACTCATCAGTCATGATAATCTTCACTCATCAGTCATGATAATCTTCACTCATCAGTCACGATAATCTTCACTCATCAGTCATGATAATCTTCACTCATCAGTCATGATAATCTTCACTCATCAGTCACGATAATCTTCACTCATCAGTCATGATAATCTTCACTCATCAGTCACGATAATCTTCACTCATCAGTCATGATAATCTTCACTCATCAGTCATGATAATCTTCACTCATCAGTCATGATAATCTTCACTCATCAGTCATGATAATCTTCACTCATCAGTCATGATAATCTTCACTCATCAGTCATGATAATCTTCACTCATCAGTCACGATAATCTTCACTCATCAGTCACGATAATCTTCACTCATCAGTCACGATAATCTTCACTCATCAGTCATGATAATCTTCACTCATCAGTCATGATAATCTTCACTCATCAGTCATGATAATCTTCACTCATCAGTCATGATAATCTTCACTCATCAGTCACGATAATCTTCACTCATCAGTCATGATAATCTTCACTCATCAGTCACGATAATCTTCACTCATCAGTCATGATAATCTTCACTCATCAGTCACGATAATCTTCACTCATCAGTCATGATAATCTTCACTCATCAGTCATGATAATCTTCACTCATCAGTCATGATAATCTTCACTCATCAGTCACGATAATCTTCACTCATCAGTCACGATAATCTTCACTCATCAGTCATGATAATCTTCACTCATCAGTCATGATAATCTTCACTCATCAGTCACGATAATCTTCACTCATCAGTCACGATAATCTTCACTCATCAGTCATGATAATCTTCACTCATCAGTCATGATAATCTTCACTCATCAGTCACGATAATCTTCACTCATCAGTCACGATAATCTTCACTCATCAGTCATGATAATCTTCACTCATCAGTCATGATAATCTTCACTCATCAGTCACGATAATCTTCACTCATCAGTCACGATAATCTTCACTCATCAGTCATGATAATCTTCACTCATCAGTCACGATAATCTTCACTCATCAGTCATGATAATCTTCACTCATCAGTCACGATAATCTTCACTCATCAGTCATGATAATCTTCACTCATCAGTCACGATAATCTTCACTCATCAGTCATGATAATCTTCACTCATCAGTCACGATAATCTTCACTCATCAGTCATGATAATCTTCACTCATCACACTTAGTTGTTTCCGCTACAATGTGATCAAATTATTATTAATATTATCATTATTATTGTTTTTATTATGATTATTATTAACAGTCTGACACTAACCTCCGGTAAGCTCCCCAGTGTGACACTAACCTCCGGTAAGCTCCCCAGTGTGACACTAACCTCCGGTAAGCTCCCCAGTGTGACACTAACCTCCGGTAAGCTCCCCAGTGTGACACTAACCTCCGGTAAGCTCCCCAGTGTGACACTAACCTCCGGTAAGCTCCCCAGTGTGACACTAACCTCCGGTAAGCTCCCCAGTGTGACACTAACCTCCGGTAAGCTCACCAGTCTGACACTAACCTCCGGTAAGCTCCCCAGTGTGACACTAACCTCCGGTAAGCTCACCAGTCTGACACTAACCTCCGGTAAGCTCCCCAGTCTGACACTAACCTCCGGTAAGCTCCCCAGTCTGACACTAACCTCCGGTAAGCTCCCCAGTGTGACACTAACCTCCGGTAAGCTCACCAGTGTGACACTAACCTCCGGTAAGCTCCCCAGTCTGACACTAACCTCCGGTAAGCTCCCCAGTCTGACACTAACCTCCGGTAAGCTCCCCAGTGTGACACTAACCTCCGGTAAGCTCCCCAGTGTGACACTAACCTCCGGTAAGCTCACCAGTGTGACACTAACCTCCGGTAAGCTCCCCAGTCTGACACTAACCTCCGGTAAGCTCCCCAGTCTGACACTAACCTCCGGTAAGCTCCCCAGTGTGACACTAACCTCCGGTAAGCTCCCCAGTGTGACACTAACCTCCGGTAAGCTCCCCAGTGTGACACTAACCTCCGGTAAGCTCCCCAGTGTGACACTAACCTCCGGTAAGCTCCCCAGTGTGACACTAACCTCCGGTAAGCTCACCAGTCTGACACTAACCTCCGGTAAGCTCCCCAGTGTGACACTAACCTCCGGTAAGCTCACCAGTCTGACACTAACCTCCGGTAAGCTCCCCAGTCTGACACTAACCTCCGGTAAGCTCCCCAGTCTGACACTAACCTCCGGTAAGCTCCCCAGTGTGACACTAACCTCCGGTAAGCTCACCAGTGTGACACTAACCTCCGGTAAGCTCCCCAGTCTGACACTAACCTCCGGTAAGCTCCCCAGTCTGACACTAACCTCCGGTAAGCTCCCCAGTGTGACACTAACCTCCGGTAAGCTCCCCAGTGTGACACTAACCTCCGGTAAGCTCACCAGTGTGACACTAACCTCCGGTAAGCTCCCCAGTCTGACACTAACCTCCGGTAAGCTCCCCAGTCTGACACTAACCTCCGGTAAGCTCCCCAGTGTGACACTAACCTCCGGTAAGCTCCCCAGTGTGACACTAACCTCCGGTAAGCTCCCCAGTGTGACACTAACCTCCGGTAAGCTCCCCAGTGTGACACTAACCTCCGGTAAGCTCCCCAGTGTGACACTAACCTCCGGTAAGCTCCCCAGTCTGACACTAACCTCCGGTAAGCTCCCCAGTGTGACACTAACCTCCGGTAAGCTCCCCAGTGTGACACTAACCTCCGGTAAGCTCCCCAGTCTGACACTAACCTCCGGTAAGCTCCCCAGTGTGACACTAACCTCCGGTAAGCTCCCCAGTGTGACACTAACCTCCGGTAAGCTCCCCAGTCTGACACTAACCTCCGGTAAGCTCCCCAGTGTGACACTAACCTCCGGTAAGCTCCCCAGTGTGACACTAACCTCCGGTAAGCTCCCCAGTCTGACACTAACCTCCGGTAAGCTCCCCAGTGTGACACTAACCTCCGGTAAGCTCCCCAGTCTGACACTAACCTCCGGTAAGCTCCCCAGTGTGACACTAACCTCCGGTAAGCTCCCCAGTCTGACACTAACCTCCGGTAAGCTCCCCAGTGTGACACTAACCTCCGGTAAGCTCCCCAGTCTGACACTAACCTCCGGTAAGCTCCCCAGTGTGACACTAACCTCCGGTAAGCTCCCCAGTCTGACACTAACCTCCGGTAAGCTCCCCAGTGTGACACTAACCTCCGGTAAGCTCCCCAGTCTGACACTAACCTCCGGTAAGCTCCCCAGTGTGACACTAACCTCCGGTAAGCTCCCCAGTCTGACACTAACCTCCGGTAAGCTCCCCAGTGTGACACTAACCTCCGGTAAGCTCCCCAGTCTGACACTAACCTCCGGTAAGCTCCCCAGTGTGACACTAACCTCCGGTAAGCTCCCCAGTCTGACACTAACCTCCGGTAAGCTCCCCAGTGTGACACTAACCTCCGGTAAGCTCCCCAGTGTGACACTAACCTCCGGTAAGCTCACCAGTGTGACACTAACCTCCGGTAAGCTCCCCAGTCTGACACTAACCTCCGGTAAGCTCCCCAGTGTGACACTAACCTCCGGTAAGCTCCCCAGTGTGACACTAACCTCCGGTAAGCTCCCCAGTGTGACACTAACCTCCGGTAAGCTCCCCAGTGTGACACTAACCTCCGGTAAGCTCCCCAGTGTGACACTAACCTCCGGTAAGCTCCCCAGTCTGACACTAACCTCCGGTAAGCTCCCCAGTGTGACACTAACCTCCGGTAAGCTCCCCAGTCTGACACTAACCTCCGGTAAGCTCCCCAGTGTGACACTAACCTCCGGTAAGCTCCCCAGTCTGACACTAACCTCCGGTAAGCTCCCCAGTGTGACACTAACCTCCGGTAAGCTCCCCAGTGTGACACTAACCTCCGGTAAGCTCCCCAGTGTGACACTAACCTCCGGTAAGCTCACCAGTGTGACACTAACCTCCGGTAAGCTCCCCAGTGTGACACTAACCTCCGGTAAGCTCACCAGTGTGACACTAACCTCCGGTAAGCTCCCCAGTGTGACACTAACCTCCGGTAAGCTCCCCAGTGTGACACTAACCTCCGGTAAGCTCCCCAGTGTGACACTAACCTCCGGTAAGCTCCCCAGTGTGACACTAACCTCCGGTAAGCTCCCCAGTGTGACACTAACCTCCGGTAAGCTCCCCAGTCTGACACTAACCTCCGGTAAGCTCCCCAGTCTGACACTAACCTCCGGTAAGCTCACCAGTGTGACACTAACCTCCGGTAAGCTCCCCAGTCTGACACTAACCTCCGGTAAGCTCCCCAGTCTGACACTAACCTCCGGTAAGCTCACCAGTGTGACACTAACCTCCGGTAAGCTCCCCAGTGTGACACTAACCTCCGGTAAGCTCCCCAGTGTGACACTAACCTCCGGTAAGCTCCCCAGTGTGACACTAACCTCCGGTAAGCTCCCCAGTCTGACACTAACCTCCGGTAAGCTCCCCAGTGTGACACTAACCTCCGGTAAGCTCCCCAGTCTGACACTAACCTCCGGTAAGCTCCCCAGTCTGACACTAACCTCCGGTAAGCTCCCCAGTGTGACACTAACCTCCGGTAAGCTCCCCAGTCTGACACTAACCTCCGGTAAGCTCCCCAGTCTGACACTAACCTCCGGTAAGCTCCCCAGTCTGACACTAACCTCCGGTAAGCTCACCAGTCTGACACTAACCTCCGGTAAGCTCCCCAGTCTGACACTAACCTCCGGTAAGCTCCCCAGTCTGACACTAACCTCCGGTAAGCTCCCCAGTGTGACACTAACCTCCGGTAAGCTCACCAGTGTGACACTAACCTCCGGTAAGCTCCCCAGTCTGACACTAACCTCCGGTAAGCTCCCCAGTCTGACACTAACCTCCGGTAAGCTCCCCAGTGTGACACTAACCTCCGGTAAGCTCCCCAGTCTGACACTAACCTCCGGTAAGCTCCCCAGTCTGACACTAACCT
This sequence comes from Cherax quadricarinatus, assembly GCF_038502225.1. Taxonomy (NCBI): domain Eukaryota; kingdom Metazoa; phylum Arthropoda; class Malacostraca; order Decapoda; family Parastacidae; genus Cherax; species Cherax quadricarinatus. The sequence continues at coordinate 6,274,722 of NC_091311.1, read as the reverse complement.
CCGGTAAGCTCCCCAGTGTGACACTAACCTCCGGTAAGCTCCCCAGTCTGACACTAACCTCCGGTAAGCTCCCCAGTGTGACACTAACCTCCGGTAAGCTCCCCAGTCTGACACTAACCTCCGGTAAGCTCCCCAGTCTGACACTAACCTCCGGTAAGCTCCCCAGTCTGACACTAACCTCCGGTAAGCTCCCCAGTCTGACACTAACCTCCGGTAAGCTCCCCAGTCTGACACTAACCTCCGGTAAGCTCCCCAGTCTGACACTAACCTCCGGTAAGCTCCCCAGTCTGACACTAACCTCCGGTAAGCTCCCCAGTCTGACACTAACCTCCGGTAAGCTCCCCAGTCTGACACTAACCTCCGGTAAGCTCCCCAGTCTGACACTAACCTCCGGTAAGCTCCCCAGTCTGACACTAACCTCCGGTAAGCTCCCCAGTCTGACACTAACCTCCGGTAAGCTCACCAGTGTGACACTAACCTCCGGTAAGCTCCCCAGTCTGACACTAACCTCCGGTAAGCTCACCAGTGTGACACTAACCTCCGGTAAGCTCCCCAGTTGACACTAACCTCCGGTAAGCTCCCCAGTCTGACACTAACCTCCGGTAAGCTCACCTGACACTAACCTCCGGTAAGCTCCCCAGTCTGACACTAACCTCCGGTAAGCTCCCCAGTCTGACACTAACCTCCGGTAAGCTCCCCAGTCTGACACTAACCTCCGGTAAGCTCCCCAGTCTGACACTAACCTCCGGTACGCTCCCCAGTCTGACACTGACATCCAGTCTGACACTAACCTCCGGTAAGCTCCCCAGTCTGACACTAACCTCCGGTAAGCTCCCCAGTCTGACACTAACCTCCGGTCACCAGTGTGACACTAACCTCCGGTAAGCTCCCCAGTCTGACACTAACCTCCGGTAAGCTCCCCAGTCTGACACTAACCTCCGGTAAGCTCCCCAGTGTGACACTAACCTCCGGTAAGCTCCCCAGTGTGACACTAACCTCCACTCCGGTAAGCTCCCCAGTGTGACACTAACCTCCGGTAAGCTCCCCAGTCTGACACTAACCTCCGGTAAGCTCCCCAGTGTGACACTAACCTCCGGTAAGCTCCCCAGTGTGACACTAACCTCCGGTAAGCTCCCCAGTCTGACACTAACCTCCGGTAAGCTCCCCAGTGTGACACTAACCTCCGGTAAGCTCCCCAGTGTGACACTAACCTCCGGTAAGCTCAGCTCCCCAGTGTGACACTAACCTCCGGTAAGCTCCCCAGTCTGACACTAACCTCCGGTAAGCTCCCCAGTGTGACACTAACCTCCGGTAAGCTCCCCAGTCTGACACTAACCTCCGGTAAGCTCACCAGTGTGACACTAACCTCCAGTAAGCTCCCCAGTCTGACACTAACCTCCGGTAAGCTCCCCAGTGTGACACTAACCTCCGGTAAGCTCCCCAGTCTGACACTAACCTCCGGTAAGCTCCCCAGTGTGACACTAACCTCCGGTAAGCTCCCCAGTCTGACACTAACCTCCGGTAAGCTCACCAGTGTGACACTAACCTCCAGTAAGCTCCCCAGTCTGACACTAACCTCCGGTAAGCTCCCCAGTGTGACACTAACCTCCGGTAAGCTCCCCAGTCTGACACTAACCTCCGGTAAGCTCACCAGTGTGACACTAACCTCCGGTAAGCTCACCAGTGTGACACTAACCTCCGGTAAGCTCCCCAGTCTGACACTAACCTCCGGTAAGCTCCCCAGTGTGACACTAACCTCCGGTAAGCTCCCCAGTCTGACACTAACCTCCGGTAAGCTCACCAGTGTGACACTAACCTCCGGTAAGCTCACCAGTGTGACACTAACCTCCGGTAAGCTCCCCAGTCTGACACTAACCTCCGGTAAGCTCCCCAGTGTGACACTAACCTCCGGTAAGCTCCCCAGTCTGACACTAACCTCCGGTAAGCTCCCCAGTGTGACACTAACCTCCGGTAAGCTCCCCAGTGTGACACTAACCTCCGGTAAGCTCCCCAGTGTGACACTAACCTCCGGTAAGCTCCCCAGTGTGACACTAACCTCCGGTAAGCTCACCAGTGTGACACTAACCTCCGGTAAGCTCACCAGTGTGACACTAACCTCCGGTAAGCTCCCCAGTCTGACACTAACCTCCGGTAAGCTCCCCAGTGTGACACTAACCTCCGGTAAGCTCCCCAGTGTGACACTAACCTCCGGTAAGCTCCCCAGTCTGACACTAACCTCCGGTAAGCTCCCCAGTGTGACACTAACCTCCGGTAAGCTCCCCAGTGTGACACTAACCTCCGGTAAGCTCACCAGTGTGACACTAACCTCCGGTAAGCTCCCCAGTCTGACACTAACCTCCGGTAAGCTCCCCAGTGTGACACTAACCTCCGGTAAGCTCCCCAGTGTGACACTAACCTCCGGTAAGCTCACCAGTGTGACACTAACCTCCGGTAAGCTCCCCAGTCTGACACTAACCTCCGGTAAGCTCCCCAGTGTGACACTAACCTCCGGTAAGCTCACCAGTGTGACTCTAACGTCCGGTAAGCTCCCCAGTGTGACACTAACCTCCGGTAAGCTCCCCAGTGTGACACTAACCTCCGGCAAGCTCCCCAGTGTGACACTAACCTCCGGTAAGCTCCCCAGTGTTCATGTAACACTAACCTCCAGTAAGCTCCCCAGTGTTCATGTAACACTAACCTCCAGTAAGCTCCCCAGTGTTCATGTAACTCAAACCTCCAGTAAGCTCCCCAGTGTTCATGTAACACTAACCTCCAGTAAGCTCCCCAGTGTTCATGTAACACTAACCTCCAGTAAGCTCCCCAGTGTTCATGTAACTCTAACCTCCTTTAAGCTCCCCAGTGTTCATGTAACACTAACCTCCAGTAAGCTCCCCAGTGTTCATGTATCACTAAACTCCGATAAGCTCCCCAGTGTTCATGTAACACTAACCTCCTTTAAGCTCCCCAGTGTTCATGTAACTCTAACCTCCTTTAAGCTCCCCAGTGTTCATGTAACACTAACCTCCGGTAAGCTCCCCAGTGTTCATGTAACACTAACCTCCGGTGAGCTCCCCAGTGTTCTTGTAACACTAACCTCCAGTAAGCTCCCCATTGTTCATGTAACACTAACCTATAGTAAGCTCTCCAGTGTTCATGTAACACTAACCTCCAGTAAGCTCCCCAGTGTTCATGTAACTTAAAAACCTCCAGTAAGCTCCCCAGTGTTCATGTAACACTAACCTCCGGTAAGCTCTTCAGTGTTCATGTAACACTAACCTCCGGTAAGTTCCCCAGTGTTCATGTAACACTAACCGCCAGTAAGCTCCCCAGTGTTCATGTAACACTAACCTCCGGTAAGCTCCCCAGTGTTCATGTAACACTAACCTCCAGTAAGCTCCCCAGTGTTCATGTAACTCAAACCTCCAGTAAGCTCCCCAGTGTTCATGTAACACTAACCTCCAGTAAGCTCCCCAGTGTTCATGTAACACTAACCTCCAGTAAGCTCCCCAGTGTTCATGTAACTCTAACCTCTGGTAAGCTCCCCAGTGTTCATGTAGCACTAACCTCCAGTAAGCTCCCCAGTGTTCATGTAACTCTAACCTCCGGTAAGCTCCCCAGAGTTCATGTAACACTAACCTCCAGTAAGCTCCCTTGTGTTCATGTAACTCTAACCTCCGGTAAGCTCCCCAGTGTTCATGTTACTCTAACCTCCTTTAAGCTCCCCAGTGTTCATGTAACTCTCACCTCCGGTAAGCTCCCCAGTGTTCATGTATCACTAAACTCCGATAAGCTCCCCAGTGTTCATGTAACACTAACCTCCTTTAAGCTCCCCAGTGTTCATGTAACTCTAACCTCCTTTAAGCTCCCCAGTGTTCATGTAACTCTAACCTCCGGTAAGCTCCCCAGTGTTCATGTATCACTTACCTCCGATAAGCTCCCCAGTGTTCATGTAACACTAACCTCCTATAAGCTCCCCAGTGTTCATGTATCTCTAACCTCCTTTAAGCTCCCCAGTGTTCATGTAACACTAACCTCCGGTAAGCTCCCCAGTGTTCATGTAACACTAACCTCCGGTAAGCTCCCCAGTGTTCATGTAACACTAACCTCCGGTAAGTAAAGTAAAAGGACACAAGTGCAACTAATGTGACATTTATTGTGGCAACGTTTCGCTCTCCAGGAGCTTTATCAAGCCATTACAAACAATACATGGACACAGAGGGTATATAAAGGCTCAGAGTGAGGTGAATACTAGTGAGGTACCATTCCGATGTTCACTAGTGGTAGTAGTAGTAGTAGTAGTGGTAGTGACAAAAGCAATTAATTCGTACATGAGTAAAAGGATATAAAAGCTATTACTTGGGTAACATAAAAATAGGTTGGACAAATATAAACTGGAATGAGGCAGGTTGTTTCAGTGTTCACTCTCTGTGCTTTGTGTAGTATAACAGGAGAGACTATGTGATGGCAGGGTTTACTGTTTTCAGGAGGATTCTTGCTAAGACTTCGGAGATGGTGAAGCTGCCGTTGTTTTGTTTAATTGTATTCGAAACAGCGATCAGTGCTGATTCAAGGCATTTGCGTGTGCGGAAATTAGTTTCTTTTATCACTAATTGGGCGTCTCTGAATTTCATAAGATGATTGGTGGAATTTCGGTGTTGTACACAGGCGTTGTTTAAGTTGTCGTTCCTACATGCGTATATGTGTTCATTGAGGCGGGTGTCGAGGTTTCTTGCTGTTTCACCTACGTAGATCTTGTCACAGCCTCCACAGGGTATAGTGTAAACTCCTGCATTGACTGGTTCGTGGTGCTTGGGTTTTGTCCTGGTTAGATCCTTTATTGAAGTGGTAGAAGCGATGGCGACTCTGGTGTTAGCTTGTGAAAGTACTTTTGAGACGTTTAGTGCAACCTGGCTGTTGGGAAGAATTATAACTTTGTTGGGAGCGGTGTTGATGCGTGGAGAATTGATGATCTGAAGAGCTCTTTTCTTGCAGTCTTTGATGAAAAAAGAAGGAAATTGTAACTCAGTGAATGTTTGGTGAATGTAAGTACATTCCTCGTCAAGAAACTCAGGACTACAAATTCGGTATGCTCTTAGGAAAAACCCGATGATGATGCCTCTTTTGGTCTTGGTATCTTGACTGGAATAGAAGTGTGTGAGATCATTTTTATTGGTGGGTTTCCGATAAACTTGAAATCTTAGGTTGTTGTCTACTTTGTGAATGAGGACGTCGAGGAAAGGTAGCTTGTCATTGGACTCTTCTTCTAGTGTAAACTGGATCGCTGGTTCAACTGCGTTGAGCCTTGCCTGAAGATCCCGTACATCAAAACGTTTTGGAGTTATTACGAGGACATCGTCCACGTAACGTAACCAAGTGACGCTTGAAGGGATGATGTTGGCGAAGTGTTCGGACTCTAGGTGTTCCATGTATAAGTTGGCTAGGACGGCACTTATTGGGGACCCCATTCCCATGCCGTAGGTTTGTTTGTAGAGCTTGTTATTGAAGGAAAAACAGTTGAAGTTAACACAGAGTTCAATCAAGTCAACAAAATCTCCGGGAGGTAAAGGAAGATTAAGGTCCTGGTTGACTTTACGTCGTAGAACCTCGATGGCTTTTTTGGTAGGTACTTTTGTGAAGAGGGAAGTCACATCCAAACTGCTTAGTTTCTTGTTACGGATGGAGAGGTTACGGATGCGGTTGAGAAGGTCGCCTGAGTGTTTAAGATGAGCGGGGCTGATGGTCCCCAGAAGGCAGGAAAGATGTTTGGCAAGAACTCCGGCTAGTTTGTGTGGAGCACTGCCTATTCCTGACGTGATTGGTCTGAGAGGAATATTGTGTTTATGGGTCTTGGGTAAACCATACATGTGTGCTGGTTTAGGGTTGCTTGGTAACAAGTACAGAAGTTTCTTCCCTTCTCTAGTGCGTTTGAGTATTTGTCTGCTTTTGTATAGAAAGTCTTTGGTGAGCGTCTCCCACTGTTGAGTGCTGATAGGTTCGTATGTAGATTGATCATTCAAAAGGTCCATCATTTTAGTGTTGTAGTCACTGGTGTTGAGTATGACGACTCCACCTCCTTTGTCGGCGGTGGTGACGATAATGTTGGGGTCGTTGGCGAGGTCCTTAAGGGCAGTGATGTATCTTCTAGGAAGATTAGAAGAAGAAGGTTCACAAAAAGCTGCAGTGAGAAGGCCCTGTATATAACCCTTCTGGAAGTTGCTGTCACTGTGTCTATGGTTCCTGGTAACAAGATTGAGTTGATAGTTAGGTTTGCGTATGTTGGTGGTAAATTTGAGTCCCAGACTCAGTGCTTGTTTCTCGTAGTCGGTTAAGGTGCGTGACGATAAGTTGTTTATCAGGGATTCGCGTCCCATTTCCTTCCACCGACTGTTAGTGCAGAGGTACTGAAGTTTGCGATTGAGTTTGATCTTCTGTTGGAGGTTAGCTGTGGTGACTGTGCTGAGAATATGCTCAGCAGAGTGTTGGTCAATCTGAAGATTGGCCCTCATATTCCTTGCAGTTTCAAAGGTTTCCTTAGCGATGTTAGAAAGTTCTTCGGCACATTCAGTTAAGTAAGCTTGGGTAGCTGGAGAGAAGGGGTGCTTGGAGTTGGAGAGTACCTCACTAGTATTCACCTCACTCTGAGCCTTTATATACCCTCTGTGTCCATGTATTGTTTGTAATGGCTTGATAAAGCTCCTGGAGAGCGAAACGTTGCCACAATAAATGTCACATTAGTTGCACTTGTGTCCTTTTACTTTACATATTGTCGGTAATTCTACCAACTTTATTACAACCTCCGGTAAGCTCCCCAATGCCCATGTAACACTAATCGCCGGTAAGCTCCCGAGTGTTCATGAAACACTAACCTCCGGTACGCTCCCCAGTGCCCATGTATTACTAACCTCCAGTAAGCTTCCCAGTGTTAATGTAACACTAACCTCCAGTAAGCTCCCCAGTGTTCATGTGACACTAACCTCCGGTAAGCTCTCCAGTGTTCGTGTAACACTAACCTCCAGTAAGCTCCCCAGTGTTCATGTAACACTAACCTCCAGTATGCTCCCCAGTGTTCCTGTAACACTAACCTCCAGTAAGCTCCCCAGTGTTCATGTAACACTAACCTCCAGTAAGCTCCCGTGTGTTCATATAACACTAACCTCCAGTAAGCTCCCCAGTGTTCATGAAACACTAACCTCCAGTAAGCCCCCCAGTGTTCATGTAACACTAACCTCCAGTAAGCTCCCCAGTGTTCATGTAACACTAACCTCCGGTAAGCTCCCCAGTGTTCATGTAACACTAACCTCCGGTAAGCTCCCCAGTGTTCATGTAACACTAACCTCCGGAAATCTCCCCAGTGTTCATGAAACACTAACCTCCAGTAAGCCCCCCAGTGTTCATGAAACACTAACCTCCAGTAAGCCCCCCAGTGTTCATGTAACACTAACCTCCGGTAAGCTCCCCAGTGTTCATGTAACACTAACCTCCAGTTAGCTCCCCAGTGTTCATGTAACACTAACCTCCGGTAAGCTCCCCAATGTTCATGTAACATTAGCCTCCGGTAAGCTCTCCAGTGCCCATGTAACACTAACCTCCAGTAAGCTCCCCAGTGCCGATGTAACACTAACCTCCGGTAAGCTCCCCTGTGTTCATGTAACACTAACCTCCAGTAACCTCCCCTGTGTTCATGTAACACTAACCTCCAGTAAGCTTCCCAGTTTTCATGAAACACTAACCTCCTGTAAGCTCCCCCGTGTTCATGTAACACTAACCTCCAGTAAGCTCCCCAGTGTTCATGTAACACTAACCTCCGGTAAGCTCCCCAGTGTTCATGTAACACTAACCTCCGGTAAGCTTCCCAGTGTTCATGAAACACTAACCTCCAGTAAGCTCCCCAGTGTTCATGTAACACTAACCTCCAGTTAGCTCCCCAGTGTTCATGTAACACTAACCTCCGGTAAGCTCCCCAATGTTCATGTAACATTAGCCTCCGGTAAGCTCCCCAGTGCCGATGTAACACTAACCTCCGGTAAGCTCCCCCGTGTTCATGCAACACTAACCTCCTGTAAGCTCCCCAGTGTTGATGTAACACTAACCTCCTGTAAGCTTCCCAGTGTTCATGTAACATTAACCTTCGGTAAGCTCGCCAGTCTTCTTGTAACACTGACCTCCGGTAAGCTCCCCAGTGTTCATGTAACACTAAACTCCGGTAAGCTCCCCAGTGCCCATGTAACACCAACCTCCTGTAAGCTCCCCTGTGTTCATGTAACACTAACCTCCGGTAAGCTCCCCAGTGTTCATGTAACACTAACCTCCGGTAAGCTCCCCAGTGCCCATGTAACACTAACCTCCAGTAAGCTCCCCAGTGTTCATGTAACACTAACCTCCAGTAAGCTCCACTGTGTTCATGTAACACTAACCTCCAGTAAGCTCCCCAGTGTTCATGTGACACTAACCTCCGTTAAGCTCCCCAGTTTTCATGTAACACTAACCTCCGGTAAGCTCCCCTGTGTTCATGTAACACTAACCTCCAGTAAGCTCCCCAGTGTTCATGTAACACTAATCTCCGGTAAGCTCCCCTGTGTTCATGTAACACTAACCTCCGGTAAGCTCCCCTGTGTTCATGTAACACTAACCTCCAGTAAGCTCCCCAGTGTTCATGTAACACTACCCTCCAGTTAGCTCCCCAGTGTTCATGTAACACTAACCTCCAGTAAGCTCCCCAGTGTTCATGTAACACTAACCTCCGGTAAGCTCCCCAATGTTCATGTAACACTAACCTCCGGTAAGCTCCCTAGTGTTCATGTAACACTAACCTCCGGTAAGCTCCCCAGTGTTCATGTAACACTAACCTCCAGAAAGCTCCCCAGTGTTCATGTAACACTAAACTCCAGTAAGCTCCCCAGTGTTCATGTAGCACTAACCTCCGGTAAGCTCACCAGTGTTCATGTAACACTAACCTCCGGTAAGCTCCCCAGTGTTCATGTAACACTAACCTCCAGTTAGCTCCCAAGTGTTCATGTGACACTAACCTCCGGTAAGCTCCCCAGTGTTCATGTAACACTAACCTCCAGTAAGCTCCCAAGTGTTCATGTGACACTAACCTCCAGTAAGCTCCCCAGTGTTCATGTAGCACTAACCTCCGGTAAGCTCCCCAGTGCCCATGTAACACTAACCTCCAGTAAGCTTCCCAGTGTTAATGTAACACTAACCTCCAGTAAGCTCCCCAGTGTTCATGTGACACTAACCTCCGGTGCGTTCCCCAGTGTTCGTGTAACACTAACCTCCAGTAAGCTCCCCAGTGTTCATGTAACACTAACCTCCAGTATGCTCCCCAGTGTTCGTGTAACACTAACCTCCAGTAAGCTCCCCAGTGTTCATGTAACACTAACCTCCAGTAAGCTCCCCTGTGTTCATATAACACTAACCTCCAGTAAGCTCCCCAGTGTTCATGAAACACTAACCTCCAGTAAGCCCCCCAGTGTTCATGTAACACTAACCTCCAGTAACCTCCCCAGTGTTCATGTAACACTAACCTCCGGTAAGCTCCCCAGTGTTCATGTAACACTAACCTCCGGTAAGCTCCCCAGTGTTCATGTAACACTAACCTCCGGAAAGCTCCCCAGTGTTCATGAAACACTAACCTCCAGTAAGCTCCCCAGTGTTCATGTAACACTAACCTCCAGTTAGCTCCCCTGTGTTCATGTAACACTAACCTCCGGTAAGCTCCCCAATGTTCATGTAACATTAGCCTCCGGTAAGCTCCCCAGTGCCCATGTAACACTAACTTCCAGTAAGCTCCCCAGTGCCGATGTAACACTAACCTCCGGTAAGCTCCCCAATGTTCATGTAACACTAACCTCCAGTAACCTCCCCTGTGTTCATGTAACACTAACCTCCAGTAAGCTCCCCAGTTTTCATGAAACACTAACCTCCTGTAAGCTCCCCCGTGTTCATGTAACACTAACCTCCAGTAAGCTCCCCAGTGTTCATGTAACACTAACCTCCGGTAAGCTCCCTAGTGTTCATGTAACACTAACCTCCGGTAAGCTCCCCAGTGTTCATGTAACACTAACCTCCGGTAAGCTCCCCAGTGTTCATGTAACACTAACCTCCGGTAAGCTCCCCAGTGTTCATGTAACACTAACCTCCGGTAAGCTCCCCAATGCCCATGTAACACTAATCGCCGGTAAGCTCCCGAGTGTTCATGAAACACTAACCTCCGGTACGCTCCCCAGTGCCCATGTATTACTAACCTCCAGTAAGCTTCCCAGTGTTAATGTAACACTAACCTCCAGTAAGCTCCCCAGTGTTCATGTGACACTAACCTCCGGTAAGCTCTCCAGTGTTCGTGTAACACTAACCTCCAGTAAGCTCCCCAGTGTTCATGTAACACTAACCTCCAGTATGCTCCCCAGTGTTCGTGTAACACTAACCTCCAGTAAGCTCCCCAGTGTTCATGTAACACTAACCTCCAGTAAGCTCCCCTGTGTTCATATAACACTAACCTCCAGTAAGCTCCCCAGTGTTCATGAAACACTAACCTCCAGTAAGCCCCCCAGTGTTCATGTAACACTAACCTCCAGTAAGCTCCCCAGTGTTCATGTAACACTAACCTCCGGTAAGCTCCCCAGTGTTCATGTAACACTAACCTCCGGTAAGCTCCCCAGTGTTCATGTAACACTAACCTCCGGAAATCTCCCCAGTGTTCATGAAACACTAACCTCCAGTAAGCTCCCCAGTGTTCATGTAACACTAACCTCCAGTTAGCTCCCCAGTGTTCATGTAACACTAACCTCCGGTAAGCTCCCCAATGTTCATGTAACATTAGCCTCCGGTAAGCTCCCCAGTGCCCATGTAACACTAACCTCCAGTAAGCTCCCCAGTGCCGATGTAACACTAACCTCCGGTAAGCTCCCCAATGTTCATGTAACACTAACCTCCAGTAACCTCCCCTGTGTTCATGTAACACTAACCTCCAGTAAGCTTCCCAGTTTTCATGAAACACTAACCTCCTGTAAGCTCCCCCGTGTTCATGTAACACTAACCTCCAGTAAGCTCCCCAGTGTTCATGTAACACTAACCTCCGGTAAGCTCCCCAGTGTTCATGTAACACTAACCTCCGGTAAGCTTCCCAGTGTTCATGAAACACTAACCTCCAGTAAGCTCCCCAGTGTTCATGTAACACTAACCTCCAGTTAGCTCCCCAGTGTTCATGTAACACTAACCTCCGGTAAGCTCCCCAATGTTCATGTAACATTAGCCTCCGGTAAGCTCCCCAGTGCCGATGTAACACTAACCTCCGGTAAGCTCCCCAATGTTCATGAAACACTAACCTCCAGTAAGCTCCGCAGTGTTCATGTAACACTAACCTCGAGTTAGCTCCCCAGTGTTCATGTAACACTAACCTCCGGTAAGCTCCCCAATGTTCATGTAACATTAGCCTCCGGTAAGCTCCCCAGTGCCGATGTAACACTAACCTCCGGTAAGCTCCCCAATGTTCATGCAACACTAACCTCCGGTAAGCTCCCCCGTGTTCATGCAACACTAACCTCCTGTAAGCTCCCCAGTGTTGATGTAACACTAACCTCCTGTAAGCTTCCCAGTGTTCATGTAACACTAACCTTCGGTAAGCTCGCCAGTCTTCTTGTAACACTGACCTCCGGTAAGCTCCCCAGTGTTCATGTAACACTAAACTCCGGTAAGCTCCCCAGTGCCCATGTAACACTAACCTCCTGTAAGCTCCCCTGTGTTCATGTAACACTAACCTCCGGTAAGCTCCCCAGTGTTCATGTAACACTAACCTCCGGTAAGCTCCCCAGTGCCCATGTAACACTAACCTCCAGTAAGCTCCCCAGTGTTCATGTAACACTAACCTCCAGTAAGCTCCCCTGTGTTCATGTAACACTAACCTCCAGTAAGCTCCCCAGTGTTCATGTGACACTAACCTCCGGTAAGCTCCCCAGTTTTCATGTAACACTAACCTCCGGTAAGCTCCCCTGTGTTCATGTAACACTAACCTCCAGTAAGCTCCCCAGTGTTCATGTAACACTAATCTCCGGTAAGCTCCCCTGTGTTCATGTAACACTAACCTCCAGTAAGCTCCTCAGTGTTCATGTAACACTAACCTCCGGTAAGCTCCCCTGTGTTCATGTAACACTAACCTCCAGTAAGCTCCCCAGTGTTCATGTAACACTACCCTCCAGTTAGCTCCCCAGTGTTCATGTAACACTAACCTCCAGTAAGCTCCCCAGTGTTCATGTAACACTAACCTCCGGTAAGCTCCCCAGTGTTCATGTAACACTAACCTCCAGTTAGCTCCCAAGTGTTCATGTAACACTAACCTCCAGTAAGCTCCCCAGTGTTCATGTAACACTAACCTCCGGTAAGCTCCCCAGTGTTCATGTAACACTAACCTCCGGTAAGCTCCCCAGTGTTCATGTAACACTAACCTCCGGAAAGCTCCCCAGTGTTCATGAAACACTAACCTCCAGTAAGCTCCCCAGTGTTCATGTAACACTAACCTCCAGTTAGCTCCCCTGTGTTCATGTAACACTAACCTCCGGTAAGCTCCCCAATGTTCATGTAACATTAGCCTCCGGTAAGCTCCCTAGTGCTCATGTAACACTAACCTCCAGTAAGCTCCCCAGTGCCGATGTAACACTAACCTCCGGTAAGCTCCCCAATGTTCATGTAACACTAACCTCCAGTAACCTCCCCTGTGTTCATGTAACACTAACCTCCAGTAAGCTCCCCAGTTTTCATGAAACACTAACCTCCTGTAAGCTCCCCCGTGTTCATGTAACACTAACCTCCAGTAAGCTCCCCAGTGTTCATGTAACACTAACCTCCGGTAAGCTCCCCAGTGTTCATGTAACACTAACCTCCGGTAAGCTTCCCAGTGTTCATGAAACACTAACCTCCAGTAAGCTCCCCAGTGTTCATGTAACACTAACCTCCAGTTAGCTCCCCAGTGTTCATGTAACACTAACCTCCGGTAAGCTCCCCAATGTTCATGTAACATTAGCCTCCGGTAAGCTCCCCAGTGCCGATGTAACACTAACCTCCGGTAAGCTCCCCAATGTTCATGCAACACTAGCCTCCGGTAAGCTCCCCAGTGCCGATGTAACACTAACCTCCGGTAAGCTCCCCCGTGTTCATGCAACACTAACCTCCTGTAAGCTCCCCAGTGTTGATGTAACACTAACCTCCTGTAAGCTTCCCAGTGTTCATGTAACACTAACCTTCGGTAAGATCGCCAGTGTTCTTGTAACACTGACCTCCGGTAAGCTCCCCAGTGTTCATGTAACACTAAACTCTGGTAAGCTCCCCAGTGCCCATGTAACACTAACCTCCTGTAAGCTCCCCTGTGTTCATGTAACACTAACCTCCGGTAAGCTCCCCAGTGTTCATGTAACACTAACCTCCGGTAAGCTCCCAAGTGCCCATGTAACACTAACCTCCAGTAAGCTCCCCAGTGTTCATGTAACACTAACCTCCAGTAAGCTCCACAGTGTTCATGTAACACTAACCTCCAGTAAGCTCCCCAGTGTTCATGTGACACTAACCTCCGGTAAGCTCCCCAGTTTTCATGTAACACTAACCTCCGGTAAGCTCCCCAGTGTTCATGTAACACTAACCTCCGGTAAGCTCCCCTGTGTTCATGTAACACTAACCTCCTTAAAGCTCCCCAGTGTTCATGTAACACTAATCTCCGGTAAGCTCCCCTGTGTTCATGTAACACTAACCTCCAGTAAGCTCCTCAGTGTTCATGTAACACTAACCTCCGGTAAGCTCCCCAGTGTTCATGTAACACTAACCTCCAGTAAGCTCCCCAGTGTTCATGTAACACTAAACTCCAGTAAGCTCCCCAGTGTTCATGTAGCACTAACCTCCGGTAAGCTCCCCAGTGTTCATGTAACACTAACCTCCGGTAAGCTCCCCAGTGTTCATGTAACACTAACCTCCAGTTAGCTCCCAAGTGTTCATGTGACACTAACCTCCGGTAAGCTCCCCAGTGTTCATGTAACACTAACCTCCAGTAAGCTCCCAAGTGTTCATGTGACACTAACCTCCAGTAAGCTCCCCAGTGTTCATGTAGCACTAACCTCCGGTAAGCTCCCCAGTGCCCATGTAACACTAACCTCCGGTAAGCTCCCCAGTGTTCATGTAACAGTAACCTCCAGTAAGCTCCTCAGTGTTCATGTAACACTAACCTCCGGTAAGCTCCCCAGTGTTCATGTAACACTAACCTCTGGTAAGCTCCCCAGTGTTCATGCAACACTAACCTCCGGTAAGCTCCCCAGTGCCGATGTAACACTAACCTCCGGTAAGCTCTTCAATGTTCATATAACACTAACCTCCGGTAAGCTCCCCAGTGTTCATGTAACACTAACCTCCTGTAAGCTCCCCAGTGTTCATGTAACACTAAATTCCGGTAAGCTCCCCAGTGCCCATGTAACACTAACCTCCTGTAAGCTCCCCAGTGTTCACGTCACACTAACCTCCGGTAAGCTCCCCAGTGCCCATGTAACGCTAACCTCCGGGAAGCTCCCCAGTGTTCATGGAACACTAACCTCCGGTAAGCTCCCCAGTGTTCATGTAACACTAACCTTCGGTAAGCTCCCCAGTGCCCATGTGACACTAACCTCCTGTAAGCTCCCCACTGTTCATGCAACACTTACCTCCGGTAAGCTCCCCAGTGCCCATGTGACACTAGCCTCCGGTAAGCTCCCCAGTGTTCATGTAACATTTACCTCCAGTAAGCTCCCCAGTGCCCATGTAACACTGACCTCCGGTAAGCTCCCCAGTGTTCATGTAACACTAACCTCCGGTAAGCTCCCCAGTGCCCATGTGACACTAACCTCCTGTAAGCTCCCCAGTGTTCATGTAACATTAACCTCCGTTAAGCTCCCCAGTGTTCTTGTAACACTAACCTCCTGTAAGCTCCCCAGTGTTCATATAATACTAGCCTCCGGTAAGCTCCCCAGTGTTCATGTAACACTAACCTCCGGTAAGCTCCCCAGTGTTCATGTAACACTAACCTCCGGTAAGCTCCCCAGTGTTCATGTAACACTAATCTCCTGTAAGCTCCCCAGTGTTCATGTAACATTAGCCTCCTGTAAGCTCCCCAGTGCCCCTGTGACACTAACCTCCGGTATGCTCCCCAGTGCCCATGTGACACTAACCTCCGGTAAGCTCCCCAGTGCCCATGTGGCACTAACCTCCGGTAAGCTCCCCATTGCCCCTGTGACACTAACCTCCGGTAAGCCCCCCAGTGTTCATGGAACACTAACATCCGGTAAGCTCCCCAGTGTTCATGTAACACTAACCTCCGGTAAGCTCTCCAGTGTTTATGTAACACTAACCTTCGGCAAGCTCCCCAGTGTTCAGGTAACACTAACCTCCAGTAAGCTCCCCAGTGTTCATGTAACACTAACCTCCGGTAAGCTCCGCATTTATCATGTATCACTAACCTCCGGTAAGCTCCCCAGTGTTCAGGTAACACTAACCTCCAGTAAGCTCCCCAGTGTTCATGTAACACTAACCTCCGGTAAGCTCCCCAGTGTCCATGTGACACTAACCTCCGTTAAGCTCCCCAGTGCCGATGTAACACTAACCTCCGGTAAGCTCCCCAGTGTTCATGTAACAATAACCTCCGATAAGCTCCCCAGTGCCCTTGTGATACTAACCTCCGGTAAGCTCCCCATTGCCCATGTGACACTAACCTCCGGTAAGCTCCCCGGTGCGCATGTGACACTAACGTCCGGTAAGCTCCCCAGTGCCCATGTGTCACTAACCTCCGATAAGCTCCCCAGTGCCCATGTGACACTAACCTCCGGTATGCTCTCCAGTGCTCATGTAACACTGACCTCCGGTAAGCTCCCCAGTGTTCATGTAACACTAACCTCCGGTAAGCTCTCTAGTGTTCATGTAACACTAACCTCCGGTAAGCTCCCCAGTGTTCATGTAACACTGACCTCCGGTAAGCTCCCCAGTGCCCATTTGTCACTAACCTCCGGTTAGTGCCTATCATCCTCAGTCCCAAGGCGCCTTGGAAAGATTCCATCAGACGTTAAAACCATGATGAGAACTTTTTGCATGCATTTTCCTACAGACTGGGACGAATCACTACCTTTGTTGCTGTTTTCAATAAGAGAAACTGTGCAGGAGTCTACCGGATATAGTCCGTTTGAGCTGATCTTTGGGCACAATGTACGAGGTCCTCTTCGGGTGCTCAAAGAAGGATGGATGGGAGAAGACGTTAGCTCAACACTCTACAATCCGTCTTCAAGGTTGCAGGTAGCACGTCAGTTAGCCAAGGCTAACCTAAAGACAGCTCAAAGTAAGATGAAACAGAGGTATGACAGAAGTGCAAAATTCCGCTCCTTCCATCCAGGAGACAAGGTGTTGGTGCAGGAACCTATACCTGGCCACACCTTGAAAGCCAGATTTACGGGACCTATGCAGATTGTAAGTAGATTATCTGATGTAAATTATGTGGTATCTCCCATTGATAAGACCTCAAAAACTACAACTTACCACATTAATCAATTAAAATCTTTTCATACACCAGATAAAGTCCCAGTAATGACTCTGTCCTCTACCTCTGAGGACGACTCTGACTCTTTGCACTCTATTTCTGAAATTAATATCAAACTTCCAAACTCTGTCCTCCTCAAGGTGGGGCTGTCTGAAACTCAAGCAACAAGTTTAACTGCGCTTCTACAGTTATATCCTGATATTTTTTCGGATATGCCGAAAAAATGTACGTTAGGTTATCATGATGTAGATGTGGGAAACTCTAAACCTATTAAACTCTCCCCCTACAGAGCTAATCCTGAAAAGCAGAGGCTACTTCAGCAGGAAGTAGAATTTCTGTTAGAGCATGGGTTAGTGGAGGAGTCATCTAGTCCATGGGCTTCACCGTGCATCCTTGTTAAAAAAGGTGATGGAGGTTTTCGTATGTGTACAGACTACCGTAAGGTGAATGAGGTCACAATCACAGATGCTTACCCTCTTCCTCGTCTGGATGACTTAATTAACTTTGTGGGTAAGGCTACTTTTGTGTCCAAGTTACATCTCCTTAAAGGTTACTATCAGGTACCTTTGACGGATAAGGCGAAGGAAATCTCTGCCTTCTTAATTCCAGGAGGTCATATCAATGTACAGTTACCCCCTTTGGAATGAAAAACTCCCCCTCTTCATTCCAGAAACTTATCCATCAGGATATTAAAGGACTTGAAGGCACGGCAGCATACCTGGATGATAGTTGTGGTGTCTGATACTTGGGATCAACACCTATTTAGACTTAAGGCTCTCTTTGAGACCTTTCAGAGTTCCCATTTAACTGTTAATTTATCTATGTCTTCCTTTGGTCAGGCCACTGTTACTTTTCTAGGCCATGAAGTAGGTAGTGGTAAAGTTGCTCCTAAATTTGCTAAAGTTCTTGCCATTAAAGATTATCCAGTTCCATATGATAGGAAATCTCTTCAATGTTTCCTAGGCATGATAGGATTTTACAGAAGATTCTGTAAGAATTTTTCAGATGTTGTAGCCCCTCTTACCTCTATTACCAGTCACAAAGTTCCCTTTATTTGGACTTCAGTTTCTCAAGCTGCTTTTGACAAAGAAAAAAGATTATTTTGTACTGCACCTATTCTTTTGTCTCCAGACTTCTCCTAACCTTTCTCATTACAGGTTGATGCTTGTGAGTCTGGGTTTGGGGCAGTACTGTTGCATAAGGGGGCCAAAGAGTTGCAGACTGTAGCCTTCTTCTTTGCAAAGTTCCAGCTGCATCAGAAAAAGAAGCCCTCACGCTGGTACTGGCTTTGGAGCACTTTGATGTTTACGTGGGACAGACTTCGCAGGTGGTCACTGTCTGCAGTGATCACAATCCTCTAGTATATCTCCAAGCCATGAAGAACCACAATACAAGGCTCATGAGATGGAGTCTACGACTGCAACCCTACTCTCTCAGAATTTTACATATTGCCGGCAAAGAAAATATGTTGGCAAACTCTTTATCTAGAGTCTAACAATATTACTATATTATAATTATAATTATATATTAGGTTAAGATGTTTTAGGTTACTTGTGGTAACCCCTTCCAATCTTTTTTTTTTATCCCCTGGTGTGGGTTTTTTTTTTTAGTGAGGGGATGTGGCTACCATCCGCCCATGTCTTGGACCTAAGTTAGCCCGACTGTCTGATGTCTCGCTCTGAGTTTAGGGTTTGTCTTTTAGTCACAAGAAAAGTTGAGCCTTGTCTAAGAGTTGGATGGTTGAGAGGAAAGGCGGTCCCATTATTTTGTGCCATGGCAGAACGGTTACCACTGGGAGGTGGCAGCCTAATCCTGAGCCTTCTCGGGGTGGGGCTGTGGCATGCAAAGAGTACATAACCTTTATTCGGCACATGTACACACCCTCATTTACAGGCTATCTCCCCCAACCAGCGAACCAGGGAACTAAGGGTTGGCGATGGTGCCCCGTCGTTCAACCAGTAACCAGGTTCCAGCCAATGAGAAGATGGTTCTGGCAATCGCAGAGGTTATGTGGGTACCACTCGCTTGTCTGCCCTTGTCATTCCCATTCTAGAGCTGGTTGAAGCACTGTCTGCTCTCTAGTGGCTTCTCTTCTGCCTTGCTTACCGTGGACTTCACTAATACCTATTGTTGTACATAGTGTATATAGTGTACATGCTTCTGTTCTAAATTGGTGACGGATAATACAAGTCAAAAGTTTTTCTGCTGTTTATTTTGCTCCCTTTACACCCAAGATAACAGGCCTTTGGGACTCCTGGGTTGTAATAAAGACATTGTACTCCATGTACGTCAGTCCCATCCTGGAGTATGCAGCATCAGTTTGAGACCCAAACCTGGTCAAGCACATCAAGAAATTAGAGAAAGTGCAAAGGTTTGAAACAAGACTACTCCCGGAGTTAAGGGGTATGTCCTACAATGAGAGGTTAAGTAAAATCGACCTGACGACATTGGAGTACAGGAGGGATATGGGGGGATATGATAACGACATATAAAATACTGAGAGAGATTGACAATGTTGACAGAAACAGGATGTTCCAGAGATGGGACTTAGCAACAAGGAGGTTGAAGACTCAGATGAGTCATAGGGATGTTAAGAAGTATTTCTTCAGTTATAGAGTTGTCAGGAAGTGAAATAATCTGGAGTGAGGTAGTGGAGGCAAGATTCATACATAACTTTAAGAAGAGGTATGATAAAGCTCGTGGAGCAGGGAGTGGGGCCTAGTAGTGAAGAGTAGGGGCCAAGAGCTCTGACTCAACCCCTGCAACCACAACCAGGTGACTACATACACACATTCACTAACAGACAACATTAAGGTCAAGTATCTTGAGCCTTCCTAGCCAGAGGTCAGCCTTCCTAGCCAGAGGTCAGCCTTCCTAACCAGAGGTCAACCTTCCTAACCAGAGGTCAACCTTCCTAGCCAGAGGTCAGCCTTCCTAACCAGAGGTCAGCCTTCCTAGCCAGAGGTCAGCCTTCCTAGCCAGAGGTCAGCCTTCCTAGCCAGAGGTCAGCCTTCCTAACCAGAGGTCAGCCTTCCTAGCCAGAGGTCAGCCTTCCTAGCCAGAGGTCAGCCTTCCTAACCAGAGGTCAGCCTTCCTAACCAGAGGTCAACATTCCTAGCCAGAGGTCAGCCTTCCTAACCAGAGGTCAGCCTTCCTAGCCAGAGGTCAGCCTTCCTAACCAGAGGTCAACCTTCCTAGCCAAAGGTCAGCCTTCCTAACCAGAGGTCAACCTTCCTAGCCAGAGGTCATCCTTCCTAACCAGAAGTCAGCGTTCCTAGCCAGAGGTCAGCCTTCCTAACCAGAGGTCAATCTTCCTAGCCAGAGGTCAGCCTTATTAACCAGAGGTCAACCTTCCTAACCAGAGGTCAGCGTTCCTAGCCAGAGGTCAGCCTTCCTAACCAGAGGTCAACCTTCCTAACCAGAGGTCAGCCTTCTTAACCAGAGGTCAGCGTTCCTAGCCAGAGGTCAGCCTTCCTAGCCAGAGGTCAACCTTCCTAGCCAGAGGTCAATCTTCCTAGCCAGAGGTCAACCTTCCTAGCCAGAGGTCAATCTTCCTAGCCAGAGGTCAACCTTCCTAGCCAGAGGTCAATCTTCCTAGCCAGAGGTCAACCTTCCTAGCCAGAGGTCAATCTTCCTAGCCAGAGGTCAACCCTCCCAGCCAGAGGTCAACCCTCCCAGCCAGAGGTCAACCCTCCCAGCCAGAGGTCAACCCTCCCAGCCAGAGGTCAACCCTCCCAGCCAGAGGTCAACCCTCCCAGCCAGAGGTCAACCCTCCCAGCCAGAGGTCAACCCTCCCAGCCAGAGGTCAACCCTCCCAGCCAGAGGTCAACCCTCCCAGCCAGAGGTCAACCCTCCCAGCCAGAGGTCAACCCTCCCAGCCAGAGGTCAACCCTCCCAGCCAGAGGTCAACCCTCCCAGCCAGAGGTCAGCCCTCCCAGCCAGAGGTCAACCCTCCCAGTCAGAGGTCAACCCTCCCAGCCAGAGGTCAACCCTCCCAGCCAGAGGTCAGCCCTCCCAGCCAGAGGTCAACCCTCCCAGCCAGAGGTCAACCCTCCCAGCCAGAGGTCAACCCTCCCAGCCAGAGGTCAACCCTCCCAGCCAGAGGTCAACCCTCCCAGCCAGAGGTCAACCCTCCCAGCCAGAGGTCAACCCTCCCAGCCAGAGGTCAACCCTCCCAGCCAGAGGTCAACCCTCCCAGCCAGAGGTCAACCCTCCCAGCCAGAGGTCAACCCTCCCAGCCAGAGGTCAACCCTCCCAGCCAGAGGTCAACCCTCCCAGCCAGAGGTCAACCCTCCCAGCCAGAGGTCAACCCTCCCAGCCAGAGGTCAACCCTCCCAGCCAGAGGTCAACCCTCCCAGCCAGAGGTCAACCCTCCCAGCCAGAGGTCAACCCTCCCAGCCAGAGGTCAACCCTCCCAGCCAGAGGTTAACCCTCCCAGCCAGAGGTCAGCCCTCCCAGCCAGAGGTCAACCCTCCCAGCCAGAGGTCAACCCTCCCAGCCAGAGGTCAACCCTCCCAGCCAGAGGTCAACCCTCCCAGCCAGAGGTCAACCCTCCCAGCCAGAGGTCAACCCTCCCAGCCAGAGGTCAACCCTCCCAGCCAGAGGTCAACCCTCCCAGCCAGAGGTCAACCCTCCCAGCCAGAGGTCAACCCTCCCAGCCAGAGGTTAACCCTCCCAGCCAGAGGTCAGCCCTCCCAGCCAGAGGTCAACCCTCCCAGCCAGAGGTCAACCCTCCCAGCCAGAGGTCAACCCTCCCAGCCAGAGGTCAACCCTCCCAGCCAGAGGTCAACCCTCCCAGCCAGAGGTCAACCCTCCCAGCCAGAGGTCAACCCTCCCAGCCAGAGGTCAACCTTCAAACATTCATCAAATAACATCAACACAACACAACATAATATTAAGCAACATTTTCACTGAGTTGGCACAACACTGACACTGGACGTGTTGCAAACACCTTGTTGCAAGCTTGTTGAGACGAGCTTGCAACCTCTGTGATGATCACAAGCTTGTTGAGACGAGCTTGCAACCTCTGTGATGATCACAAGCTTGTTGAGACGAGCTTGCAACCTCTGTGATGATCACAAGCTTGTTGAGACGAGCTTGCAACCTCTGAGAGTAAAGCTTGATGATCACAGTGACGGTAATTACCTCTAAAAGACAATTATCTCTCTCAGTAATGATGTAAAGGAAGATGAGAGACAGGAAGAAGGGAATAATGTATTGAGAGAGAATATTGATTGTTGTTAGAGACGGTGAGAGAGAGAGAGAGAGAGAGAGAGAGAGAGAGAGAGAGAGAGAGAGGGAGAGAGAGAGAGAGAGAGAGAGAGAGAGAGAGAGAGAGAGAGAGAGAGAGATTAAGCAATACGTAAATGTCATTGAAAATTAAGATAGATGTATTAAGGTAGAGAAGACAAGTGATGTAGGGAGAGGTGGCTGATATTAAGGGCGGAGGAGGGTAATTAAGGGAGAGAGAAGGCATTAAAGAGGGGGCGAGAGACATTGAGTGAGAGAGTCTCCCCTGGGCCTAGGTGTAATCACAGGACCCAAGAGTCTCTAATCTCTATAACATTCGTCAATTAGTGGGAGCCAGAGGGGGGCGAGAGAGAGAGAGAGAGAGAGAGAGAGAGAGAGAGAGAGAGAGAGAGAGAGAGAGAGAGAGAGAGAGAGAGAGAGAGAGAGAGAGAGAGAGAGAGAGGGGGGAGAGAGAGAGAGGGAGAGAGCGAGAGTTCGAGAGAGGGAGAGAGTGAGAGAGAGTGAGAGAGAGAGAGAGAGAGAGAGAGAGAGAGAGAGAGAGAGAGAGAGAGAGAGAGAGAGAGAGAGAGAGAGAGAGAGAGTAATGGTGTTGAAAGCGTAATTTTACAAGTGGAATTGTATTAACAATAAATGTAAGATAACACAGAGTAATAACATGTCGTGATGACAGGTTGGTTCAACTACTGGCCCGTGGGCCATAAGTGGCCCGTGGGTCATACGTGGCCTGTGGGCCATAAATGGCCCGTCGGTTGATTTGTTATTGCCCGCGAGTGCTCATGTTAATGTGTTGATTTACTGAATAATATACTATACAAACATTAAAGTGTGTACAACGTTAAGGTACGTGATATAATACCAGGTTCCTGGAACAACAACGTTAAGGTACGTGATATAATACCAGGTTCCTGGAACAACAACGTTACGGTACGTGATATAATACCAGGTTCCTGGAACAACAACGTTACGGTACGTGATATAATACCAGGTTCCTGGAACAACAACGTTAAGGTACGTGATATAATACCAGGTTCCTGGAACAACAACGTTAAGGTACGTGATATAATACCAGGTTCCTGGAACAACAACGTTACGGTACGTGATATAATACCAGGTTCCTGGAACAACAACGTTAAGGTACGTGATATAATACCAGGTTCCTGGAACAACAACGTTACGGTAGAGAATCTCACTCCAGGACCAAGATCAGTACAGCTTAGGAACGTGTTCTGTACATGTTGTGCTCCACGTCCACCTCCACGGGATGAGATGGGTCAGTCTGCCTCTGGCCTCTAGCTGAGTCATATTACCTCACTAACACTATAATAATAACAGACCATATTTACTACATGTACATGTACAAGTACATGTACAAGGTACACAGACCATAGCTGACATCACTGACATACTACTATATATAAAGCCATTTTCAGGTAAATTAAATGTAAAGAAACAGGTTCAATGTTTCTGCCCTGGTTGGGAATCGAACCCAGACCCTGGCCGTGTCAAGCGAGAGCTCCAGCCACCAGAGTTCCTTCATCATGACAACAAACAAGGAAACGTTTGTGTGTTTGACATGAAATGAGAGGAAGAATCTGTGTTATGGAAAATAATGGGAAACCATTGTGTCTTGTGTGTCAACACAGAGTACAGTATGACACTGTACAACACAGTATGACACTGTACAACACAGTATGACACTGTACAACACAGTATGACACTGTACAACACAGTATGACACTGTACAACACAGTATGACACTGTACAACACAGTATGACACTGTACAACACAGTATGACACTGTACAACACAGTATGACACTGTACAACACAGTATGACACTGTACAACACAGTATGACACTGTACAACACAGTATGACACTGTACAACACAGTATGACACTGTACAACACAGTATGACACTGTACAACACAGTATGACACTGTACAACACAGTATGACACTGTACAACACAGTATGACACTGTACAACACAGTATAACACTGTACAACACAGTATGACACTGTACAACACAGTATGACACTGTACAACACAGTATGACACTGTACAACACAGTATGACACTGTACAACACAGTATGACACTGTACAACACAGTATGACACTGTACAACACAGTATGACACTGTACAACACAGTATGACACTGTACAACACAATATAACACTGTACAACACAGTATGACACTGTACAACACAGTATGACACTGTACAACACAGTATGACACTGTACAACACAGTATGACACTGTACAACACAGTATGACACTGTACAACACAGTATGACACTGTACAACACAGTATGACACTGTACAACACAGTATGACACTGTACAACACAGTATGACACTGTACAACACAGTATGACACTGTACAACACAGTATGACACTGTACAACACAGTATGACACTGTACAACACAGTATGACACTGTACAACACAGTATGACACTGTACAACACAGTATGACACTGTACAACACAGTATGACACTGTACAACACAGTATGACACTGTACAACACAGTATGACTGTACAACACAGTATGACACTGTACAACACAGTATGACTGTACAACACAGTATGACACTGTACAACACAGTATGACACTGTACAACACAGTATGACACTGTACAACACAGTATGACACTGTACAACACAGTATGACACTGTACAACACAGTATGACACTGTACAACACAGTATGACTGTACAACACAGTATGACACTGTACAACACAGTATGACACTGTACAACACAGTATGACACTGTACAACACAGTATGACACTGTACAACACAGTATGACACTGTACAACACAGTATGACACTGTACAACACAGTATGACTGTACAACACAGTATGACACTGTACAACACAGTATGACTGTACAACACAGTATGACACTGTACAACACAGTATGACACTGTACAACACAGTATGACACTGTACAACACAGTATGACACTGTACAACACAGTATGACACTGTACAACACAGTATGACACTGTACAACACAGTATGACTGTACAACACAGTATGACACTGTACAACACAGTATGACACTGTACAACACAGTATGACACTGTACCACACAGTATGACACTGTACAACACAGTATGACACTGTACAACACAGTATGACACTGTACAACACAGTATGACACTGTACAACACAGTATGACACTGTACAACACAGTATGACACTGTACAACACAGTATGACACTGTACAACACAGTATGACACTGTACAACACAGTATGACACTGTACAACACAGTATGACTGTACAACACAGTATGACACTGTACAACACAGTATGACACTGTACAACACAGTATGACACTGTACAACACAGTATGACACTGTACAACACAGTATGACACTGTACAACACAGTATGACACTGTACAACACAGTATGACACTGTACAACACAGTATGACACTGTACAACACAGTATGACACTGTACAACACAGTATGACACTGTACAACACAGTATGACACTGTACAACACAGTATGACACTGTACAACACAGTATGACACTGTACAACACAGTATGACACTGTACAACACAGTATGACACTGTACAACACAGTATGACACTGTACAACACAGTATAACACTGTACAACATAGTATGACACTGTACAACACAGTATGACTGTACAACACAGTATAACACTGTACAACACAGTATGACACTGTACAACACAGTATGACACTGTACAAGACAGTATGACACTGTACAACACAGTATGACACTGTACAAGACAGTATGACACTGTACAACACAGTATGACACTGTACAACACAGTATGACACTGTACAACACAGTATGACACTGTACAACACAGTATGACACTGTACAACACAGTATAACACTGTACAACACAGTATGACACTGTACAACACAGTATGACACTGTACAACACAGTATGACACTGTACAACACAGTATAACACTGTACAACACAGTATGACACTGTACAACACAGTATGACACTGTACAACACAGTATGACACTGTACAACACAGTATGACACTGTACAACACAGTATGACACTGTACAACACAGTATGACACTGTACAACACAGTATGACACTGTACAACACAGTATGACACTGTACAACACAGTATGACACTGTACAACACAGTATGACACTGTACAACACAGTATGACGCTGTACAACACAGTATGACACTGTACAACACAGTATGACACTGTACAACACAGTATGACACTGTACAACACAGTATGACACTGTACAACACAGTATGACACTGTACAACACAGTATGACACTGTACAACACAGTATGACACTGTACAACACAGTATGACACTGTACAACACAGTATGACACTGTACAACACAGTATGACACTGTACAACACAGTATGACACTGTACAACACAGTATGACACTGTACAACACAGTATGACACTGTACAACACAGTATAACACTGTACAACATAGTATGACACTGTACAACACAGTATGACTGTACAACACAGTATAACACTGTACAACACAGTATGACACTGTACAACACAGTATGACACTGTACAAGACAGTATGACACTGTACAACACAGTATGACACTGTACAAGACAGTATGACACTGTACAACACAGTATGACACTGTACAACACAGTATGACACTGTACAACACAGTATGACACTGTACAACACAGTATGACACTGTACAACACAGTATAACACTGTACAACACAGTATGACACTGTACAACACAGTATGACACTGTACAACACAGTATGACACTGTACAACACAGTATAACACTGTACAACACAGTATGACACTGTACAACACAGTATGACACTGTACAACACAGTATGACACTGTACAACACAGTATGACACTGTACAACACAGTATGACACTGTACAACACAGTATGACACTGTACAACACAGTATGACACTGTACAACACAGTATGACGCTGTACAACACAGTATGACACTGTACAACACAGTATGACACTGTACAACACAGTATGACACTGTACAACACAGTATGACACTGTACAACACAGTATGACACTGTACAACACAGTATGACACTGTACAACACAGTATGACACTGTACAACACAGTATGACACTGTACAACACAGTATGACACTACAACACAGTATAACACTGTACAACACAGTATGACACAGTACAACACAGTATGACACCGTACAAGACAGTATGACACTGTACAACACAGTATGACACTGTACAACACAGTATGACACTGTACAACACAGTATGACACTGTACAACACAGTATGACACTGTACAACACAGTATGACACTGTACAACACAGTATGACACTACAACACAGTATAACACTGTACAACACAGTATGACACTGTACAATACAGTATGACACTGTACAACACAGTATGACACTGTACAACACAGTATGACACTGTACAACACAGTATGACTGTACAACACAGTATGACACTGTACAAGACAGTATGACACTGTACAAGACAGTATGACACTGTACAACACAGTATGACACTGTACAAGACAGTATGACACTGTACAACACAGTATGACACTGTACAAGACAGTATGACACTACAACACAGTATGACACTGTACAACACAGTATGACACTGTACAACACAGTATGACACTGTACAACACAGTATGACTGTACAACACAGTATGACACTGTACAAGACAGTATGACACTGTACAAGACAGTATGACACTGTACAACACAGTATGACACTGTACAAGACAGTATGACACTGTACAAGACAGTATGACACTGTTCAACACAGTAAGACACTGTACAAGACAGTATGACACTGTACAAGACAGTATGACACTGTACAACACAGTATAACACTGTACAACACAGTATAACACTGTACAACACAGTATAACACTGTACAACACAGTATAACACTGTACAACACAGTATGACACTACAACACAGTATAACACTGAACATCATAGTATGACACTGTACAACACAGTATAACACTGTACTACACAGTATAACACTGTACAACTCAGTATAACACTGTACAACACAGTATAAAACTGAACATTATAGTATGACACTGTACAACACAGTATGACACTGTACAACACAGTATGACACTGTACAACACAGTATGACTGTACAACACAGTATGACACTGTACAAGACAGTATGACACTGTACAAGACAGTATGGCACTGTACAACACAGTATGACACTGTACAAGACAGTATGACACTGTACAACACAGTATGACACTGTACAACACAGTATGACACTACAACACAGTATGACACTGTACAACACAGTATGACACTGTACAACACAGTATGACACTGTACAACACAGTATGACTGTACTACACAGTATGACACTGTACAAGACAGTATGACACTGTACAAGACAGTATGACACTGTACAAGACAGTATGACACTGTACAAGACAGTATGACACTGTACAAGACAGTATGACACTGTACAACACAGTATGACACTGTACAAGACAGTATGACACTGTACAAGACAGTATGACACTGTACAACACAGTATAACACTGTACAACACAGTATAACACTGTACAACACAGTATAACACTGTACAACACAGTATAACACTGTACAACACAGTATGACACTACAACACAGTATAACACTGAACATCATAGTATGACACTGTACAACACAGTATAACACTGTACAACACAGTATAACACTGTACAACACAGTATAACACTGTACAACACAGTATACCACTGAACATTATAGTATGACACTGTACAACACAGTATGACACTGTACAACACAATATAACACTGTACAACACAGTATAACACTGTACAACACAGTATGACACTGTACAACACAATATAACACTGTACAACACAGTATAACACTGTACAACACAGTATGACGCTGTACAACACAATATAACACTGTACAACACAGTATAACACTGTACAACACAGTATAACACTGTACAACACAGTATAACACTGTACAGCACAGTATAACACTGTACAGCACAGTATAACACTGTACAACACAGTATAACACTGTACAACACAGTATAACACTGTACAACACAGTATAACACTGTACAACACAGTATAACACTGTACAGCACAGTATAACACTACAATACAGTATGACACTGTACAGCACACAGTATGACATTGTAAAACACACAGTATGACACTGTACAACACAGTATGACACTATAAAACACTATAAAACTGTACAGCACAGTTTAACACTGTACAACATAGTATAACACTGGGCAACACAGTATAACACTGTTGAACTCAGTATGACACCGTACAACACAGTATGACACTACATCACACAGTGTAACACTGTACAGCACACAGTATGACACCGTACAACACAGTATGACACTACATCACACAGTGTAACACTGTACAGCACACAGTATGACACTGTACAACACACTACCTCCACTACTACTGCTACTACCACCACTACTACTGCTACTACCACCACCACTACTGCTACTGCCACCACTACTACTGCTACTACCACCACCACTACTGCTACTACCACCACTACTACTGCTACTACCACCACCACTACTGCTACTACCACCACCACTACTGCTACTGCCACCACTACTGCTGCTACTACCACCACCACTACTGCTACTGCCACCACTACTACTGCTACTACCACCACCACTACTGCTACTACCACCACTACTACTGCTACTACCACCACCACTACTGCTACTACCACCACTACTACTGCTACTACCACCACCACTACTGCTACTGCCACCACTACTACTGCTACTACCACCACCACTACTGCTACTGCCACCACTACTACTGCTACTACCACCACCACTACTGCTACTACCACCACTACTACTGCTACCACCACCACTACTGCTACTACCACCACTACTACTGCTACTACCACCACCACTACTGCTACTACCACCACTACTACTGCTACTACCACCACCACTACTGCTACTACCACCACTACTACTGCTACTACCACCACCACTACTGCTACTACCACCACCACTACTGCTACCACCACCACCACTACTGCTACTACCACCACCACTACTGCTACTACCACCACTATTACTACTACCACAACTACTACTGCTACTACCACCAACACTACTGCTACTACCACCACTACTACTGCTACTACCACAACCACTACTGCTACTATTATCATTACTACTGCTACTATCACCACCACTACTACTGCTACTACCACCACCACTACTGCTACTACCACCACTACTACTGCTACTACCACCACCACTACTGCTACTACCACCACTACTACTGCTACTACCACCACCACTACTGCTACTGCCACCACTACTACTGCTACTACCACCACCACTACTGCTACTGCCACCACTACTACTGCTACTACCACCACCACTACTGCTACTACCACCACTACTACTGCTACTACCACCACCACTACTGCTACTACCACCACTACTACTGCTACTACCACCACTACTACTGCTACTACCACCACTACTACTGCTACTACCACCACTACTACTGCTACTACCACCACCACTACTGCTACTACCACCACCACTACTGCTACCACCACCACCACTACTGCTACTACCACCACCACTACTGCTACTACCACCACTATTACTACTACCACAACTACTACTGCTACTACCACCACTACTGCTACTACCACCACTACTACTGCTACTACCACAACCACTACTGCTACTATTATCATTACTACTGCTACTATCACCACCACTACTACTGCTACTACCACCACCACTACTACTGCTACCACCACCACTACTACTGCTACTACCACCACTACTACTGCTACCACCACCACTACTACTGCTACTACCACCACCACTACTACTACTACCACCACCACCACCACCACTACTACTGCTACTACCACCACCACTACTACCACCACCACTACTACTGCTACTACCACCACTACTACTACTACTACCATCACCACCACCACCACTACTACTGCTACTACCACCACCACTACTACTACTACTGCTACTGCCACCAACACAACTACTACCACTGTTGTGCTACTGTTCATTGCTGTGTTAACCTCGCCCATGTTAGGACACACGCTCCGTCACTCACTTTGCAGTCTCCCTACGATCCCCGTTGTGGAGGGGGACTTTTACTATCGTCATCATCTCTGATCTCCACGATATTCTTCTCAAGTCGTGTGAGGAACAAGCCCAGTAGTGGGACACTCAACGATTCTTACAAATTATCAGTTGCAGCTGCTGTGAGAGGTACTTTACCGATAATATTTAATGTTATTCTTTCTCTCAAAGATGCATTCATTGTCGTCTGTAATGGCGATTTTGATGACGAAATACTGCCACTGCTACCACTGCCACTACTACCACTGCCACTACTATCACTGCCACTACTACCACTGCCACTACTGCCACTGCCACTACTGCCACTGCCACTACTACCACTGCCACTACTACCACTGCCAAGTTATACCTTCTTCAGCACACAATGCCAAGGGATCCGTCTTCGTCAAACGTCTTGATAGACTTACAACAACCCAGACTCTCGACAAACTCAAGACACCAATAGAAGGTCAGAATTCCTAGGCCACTGTGGATTACATCTTCAAAATTCCAAAGGAATCTTCAATGCTAAAGATTACTTTCATTGACATTACCTTGGCAGCTCAAGCTACTGCTGATGGAACGTCAATCTCCTACTACTACAACATCAATCGAAGCCACATTGAAGAGGAGAGATCTCAACACAACACACAGTGTTGCAGCTGCTACTCAGACCTGCATATCAATAAGAACTGCATTATAAATGACAAAAATTTCTGCTCGACCTATGGCTGCCAAGGGCAGGACTTCAAGACTATCTCCACCACCGCTCCACCAAAATTCCTGAACTGGAAAAGCGACCATCACACTCTTGCTGCCAAGTGTCCTGCCAGGAGAGAAATCCTCAAGAAAAACTAAGAACTAAAGAAATCATCTACAAGGTCACCAAGATTCACTGGCATCACGAAATTACAAGCCGACACCACCAAAATTCTCAAGGCCATGCAACCCTCGTCCTCCATTAATAACATACTTCGTCCACTACCTGACGGTGCTCCAGCGACGATCTACTACTGCATCATGTATGTGCACATACAAAATATGGCATCACCAGGAACCTTCAACTCCACTATCAATGAATTCTTCCCTGATTCACCAGCAGACATACTCAAGGTTACCTCAAAAGACCTCAACCTTGCAGCTCCTTCAGACGTGATTCCTTCACCAGATTACTGTACTCGCTCAGAACCAGTTCCAGCCAGTGACAAGACTCCTATAAATCTCACCATTGACATGCCTACTATGACTTCCACTGCCACTGATACCGAACAGTCACAAACTTCACCTCAAGTCGACTACATGACTCAAGAAATCGTAATGACACGATTGCAAACAAACCATACCCCCGGCCGGGATTGAACCCGCGGTCATAGAGTCTCAAAACTCCAGCCCGTCGCGTTAGCCACTAGACCAGCTAGCCACAATAAGATTCATCCAACTAGGTATATTTCTACACCATAGGAAAGTTAGCACAGGCACCACTGTGACCACAAATGCAAGTTTTTACAGACGAATCTCCAGCTAGCGTGGCCGTGACGCTAGCTGGAGATTCGTCTGTAAAAACTTGCATTTGTGGTCACAGTGGTGCCTGTGCTAACCTTCCTATGGTGTAGAAATATACCTAGTTGGATGAATCTTATTGTGGCTAGCTGGTCTAGTGGCTAACGCGACGGGCTGGAGTTTTGAGACTCTATGACCGCGGGTTCAATCCCGGCCGGGGGTATGGTTTCACCTCAAGTCCACCAGCCGACTGAAGCAACAAGAACACCCGAGCAAGACAAGGAAGAAAACGTCGAAGAAAAAGAAAAACCTACCTATGCAAAATGGTCAGGTTTAATGTTCTACACAAATTACCAATATAGTAAAGCAATGTATTGCAAAGAACTACAGTCTTGACTAAAAAAACGGGACTGATAAGTTTACCGACTTCAACAACAAGGTTAAAATTGTCCACGTCTCAAGAGTAAGATTCAGAAACATCAAAAATGGCTCCTATACTTGCAGGCTGCCGTAACTTCATCAACCACTCACCGGGAAGCTGCGTCTCCCCACGAGGCAGTAGGCGTGTCTCCTGCCGCTCCTTCGCTCGTATACAGCTGCAGAAGGTGAGCGGCATCCTATAACCGGGGAAACCATTGCAAAACGTCCTTCTAGGACAGAAGAAAGATGTCCGACGCCCTCCATCTGGAAAGATGAAGTCGGGTCACCATCTGGAGGAGACCCGAGACTGGACAATACTGGCAAACATACAACTGGAACTGGAACTGCTATTGCTGTTACTGCTACTACCATTACTCTTACCACGACCACTACTACAGCTACCACCTCCACTACTACTACTAACACCACTAGTGCTACCACCACCACTACTACTACTAACACCACTACTACTGCACCGCCTTGCTATGCCACCACTGCTGCTGCTGCCGTCACCTGCTACTGCTGCCATCACCGCTCTCACTACTGCTGCCGCCACTACTGCTACTGCCACTACTCTCTTGCTGCCATCACCACTGCGCTGCTGCTGTCTTTTTGCTGCTGCTGCTGCCACCGCCACTGCCTTGCTGCTCTGCTGCCTTACTGCTGCCGTCACCGCTGCTGCTGCTGCTGCTACTGCCTGCCCACTGCTGCTGCTGCAGCCACCTGCCACTGCTGCTGCTGCTGCAACACCCTGCCACTCACTGCTGCCACCCACCACTGCTGCCAACTGCTGCTGCTCGCTGCAGTGTACTGCCCCTGCTGCTGCCTGTGCCCTGCTGCTGCACTGTTACTGCCGCCTGCACCACTTAACACTGCCACCGCTGCTCTGCCACCACTGCTGTAAACTGCTGCCGCCATCATACTGCTGCTACTGTGCTGCTGCTCTGCTGTGCCGCTGTCGTTTAACAGCAGCAGCTGCTCTTCTGCTGCTGCCGCCGCGCATGCAGCATGCTGCTGCTGCTCTGCTGCCACTGTTGCTGCCACCTGCTGCGCTGCAGCTGCTGTCTGCTGCTGCTGCTGCTGCTGTGCTCACTCTTTTCTGCTGCTCTGCCATCACCTGCTGCCATG
Organism: Cherax quadricarinatus; assembly: GCF_038502225.1. Taxonomy (NCBI): domain Eukaryota; kingdom Metazoa; phylum Arthropoda; class Malacostraca; order Decapoda; family Parastacidae; genus Cherax; species Cherax quadricarinatus. The sequence continues at coordinate 6,240,732 of NC_091311.1, read as the reverse complement.
TTGCTAGCGCGCCGCACTGCTGCTGCTGCCATCACCCTGCTGCCTGCCCACCGCCTCTGCTGCTACTGCCATCCTTGCTAATGCTACTGCACCACCACCACTCTGCTGCTATTGCGCCACTACTGCTGCTACTGCCGTCACCACTGCTACTACTGCACCTACCGTCATCCTGTGCGTCGCACGCTCTGCTGTGTCATACCACCTGCCACTGCTACTGCTTCTGCTGCTACAATCCGCCACTTTCTGCCTGCTATCACCACAGGCCTGCTGCTCGCCATGTGCTGCCACCACCACTGCTGCTGCTGTCGCCGTACTGCTTCACTGTACTGCCACCGCCGCTGCTGCTACTGTCACCGCTGCTCTGCTGTCCTGCTCTGCTACTGCCTTTTTCTACTGCTACTGCTGCTGCCATGCCGCTGCCTGCTGCCGCCGCGTGCTGCTGCTGCTGCTACTGCCGCGTGCTGCCACCACCGCTGCTGCTGCTGCACTGCCGCCTCTTCGCTGCTGCCATCCGCCACTGCTACTGCCATCTTTGCTGCTACTGCTGCCGCACCACTGCTGCTACTGCCACTGCTGCTGCCATCTTACTGCTGCTATCGCCGCTGCTGCTGCTGCTGCCGCTGCTGCTGCTGCTGCTGCCTGCACTGCTGCTGCGCCATCACTGCTGCTGCTGCTGCTGCCACCACTGCTGCTGCTGCATTACCACCACCGCTGCTGCTGCTGCAGCCTGCCGCACTGCTACTGCTGCCACCACCACTCTGCTGCTACTGCTGCCATCACCACTGCTGCCTGCTGCAGCCACCCTGCTCACTGCCACTGTTACTGCCGCCGCACCGCTTAACACTGCCACCGCCACTGCTACTGCCGCCACTGCTACTGCTGCTGCCATCACCACTGCACACTGCTATTACTGCCACCACTGCTGCTGCTGCTGCATGCTGTCGGTGCTGCCGCAGCAGCTGCTGCTGCTGCTGCTGCCGCCGCTGCTGTCCTTAACAGCGCTGCTGCTGCTGCTGCTGCCGCTATTGCTGCCTGCCACTGCTACTGCCGCTGCAGCTGCTGTGCCGCTGCTGCTGCTACTGCCACTATTGCTCCCGTTGCTGCTGCTGCTGCTGCCATCACCACTGCTACTGCCGCTGTTACTGGCACCTGCCACTGCTACTGCTGCCATCACCGCTGCTGCTGCTGCCACCACCGCCGCTGCTGCTGCTGCTGCCATCACCGCTAATGCTGCTGCTGCCACCGCTGCTGCCTGCTGTTGCCGCTCTGCTGCTGCTGCCAGTCACCACTGCTGCTGCTGCTACTGCCGTCACGTCTCTGCTGCCATCCTGCCACTGCTGCTATATCACCTGCCACTGCCTGCACTGCACAAGCTGCCTGCCATCACCGCTGCTGCCTGCTGCTATCACTTACAGCCACTACTACTCGCCACTGTACTGCCTGCCACCACCACTACTGCTGCTGCTGCCATCGCAATGCTGTTCACTGTTGCTGCCTGCACTGCTATGCCACTGCTGCTGCTGCCACTATCATCACCACTGCTACTGCCACCACCACTGCTGCTACTGCTACTGCTGCCATCACCACTGCTGCCTGCTGCTGCACCGCCCGTGCTACTGCTGCTACTGCCGCTATTGCTGCCACCTGCCGCAACAGCTGCTGCCGCCACCGCTGCTGCTGCCATCTGCCTGCTGCTGCTGCCATCCGCACTGCTGCTGCTGCCGCACCGCTGCTACCACTGCTACTGCATCACCACTACTGCTGCTATCTGCACTACTGCTGCTTTGCACCACCACTGCTGCTGCTCTTTCTGCCACTGCTACTGCCTGTCACTCTGCTGCGCTGCCTGCCACTGCTCTTTCTGCAGCCACCACCACCGCTGCTGCTGCTCACTGCAGCCACCACCACTGCCGCTGCTGCTACCTTGCCACTGCTGCTGTGCTGCTGCTGCTGCCATCACTATGCCTGCTGCTGCCTGTGCCTGCTGCTGCTGCTGCCACTATTATACCACCGCCGCTGCTGCTCTGCTGCCACCACTGCTGCCTGCTGCTGCTGCCTGCTGCTGCCGTCACCGCTCACTGCTGCTATTGCTGCCACCACTGCTACTGCTGCGCCACTATCGTTGGCTGCAGCAGCAGCTGCTGCTCCTTTGCTACTGCCTTTGCTGTCCTTAACATGCTGCTGCTGCTGCTGCTGCTGCTGCCGCTGTTGCTGCTGCTGCTGCTGCTGCTGCTGCCATCGCTGCTGCACTGCTGTTGCTGGCGCCTGCCTGCTGCTGCCATCACCGCTGCTGCTGCTGCCTGCCGCCGCTGCCTGCTGCTGCTCCGCCGCTGTGCACCTGCTGCCGCTGCTGCTGCTATTGCCGCCTGCTGCTGCCGTCGCACACTGCTGCTGCTGCTGCTGCTGCCGTCGCGTCTGCTGCTGCCATCGCCGCCGCTGCTGCTGCTGCTATCACCGCCACCGCTGCTGGCCTGCTGCGTCACCGCACTGCCTGCTGCTGTCCTTGCCACCGCTGCTGCATTACTGTTGCTGCCCTTACTTGCTGCTGCTATCACCGCTGCTGCTGCTGCTGCTGCTGTCGCCACTGCTGCTGCTGCCGCCGCTGCTCACTGCTGTGTGTGCTGCTATCCTGCTGCGCCGCCGACTCTGCTACTGCTGCACTGTGCTGCCTGCTGCTGCTGCTGCCTGCACCACTGCTGCTGCTGCCGTCACCACTGCCTGCCGTCTTCACTGCTGCTACTGCTGCCACCACCACTGCTGCTGCTGCTGCCACTGCTGCTGCTACTGCCATCCTGCACTGCTGTATCACTTTTTCTGCTGCTGCTGCCACCGCATAGCAGCTCATGCTGCTGCCACCTTTCTTTTCTGCCATCACCTACTGCTGCTGCTGCTGCTGCCACCGCCTGCTGCAGTACCTGCGCCACTGCTGCTACTGTGACCACCTGCTGCCACTGCTGCTGCTGCCGCCGCTGCTGCTGCTGCTGCTGCTGCCATCTGCTGCTGCCTCCTGCTGCAGCCGCCCCTGCTGCTGCTGCTGCCGCTGTTGCTGCCACCGCCGCCGCCTTTGCTGCCTGCTGCTGCTGCCACCGCTGCTGCTGCGCTGCTGCTGCCGTGTGCTGCTGCTGCTGCCTGCTGCTGCTGCTGCGCCGCTGTCGTTAACAACGCCGCTGCTGCTGCTGCTGCTGCCACTGCTGTCCTTGCTGCTGCTGCTGCTGCTACTGCTGCTGCTGCCGCTGTTGCTGCCACTGCTGCTGCTGCTGCCATCACCTCAACATGCATGTGGCGCATGCCACTGCCATGCGTCTTTGCTATACTGCACTGCTGCACTGCTACTCTGCTCTAGTGTGCACTAATGCTACTGCTACTACCGCCACTGCTACTGCAATGTGCCGCCACTGCTGCTGCCGTCATGCACTGCTGCTATATACTGCCATCCATCTCTACTGCCATCACCACCACTGCTGCTGCCTGTGCCTGCTGTAGCTACTGCAATCTGCTGCTGCCTGCTATCACCTGCACCACTGCTCATTTGCTGTTACTGCCTGCCACTGCTACTGTCACCATCTTTCTGCTGCTGCTGCTGTCTGTCACTGCTACTGCTGCCACTGCTGCTGCTGCTGCTGCCAGAAATCCTGCTGCTATCTGCTACTGCCTGCGCCACCCGTGCTGCTGCTACTGCTGCCACTGTTACTGCCACCTGCCACCAACCTGCCGCCGCCGCTGCTGCTGCATTCTGCTGCCATCTTTGTGTGCGCTTTTCTGCTGCTACTGCCACCACCACTGCTGCTACTGCCACCACTGCTACTGCGTCTGCACTGCTACTGCTATCACCACTGCTGCTGCTGCTGCCACCACTGCTGCTGCTGCTGCTACTGCCTGCTACTGCTACCACCATCACCACTGCTACTGCTACTACTGCCACCACCACTGCTGCTGCTACAGCCACCACCACCACTGCTGCTGCTGCTACAGCCACCGCCATACGCTGCTGCTGCCTGCACTGGCTCTGCTGCTGCTGCACTGCCATCACCACTGCTGCCTGCTACTGCCACAGCCACTCTGCTCTGCTGCCTGTTTCCTGCCACCACCGCCGCGCTGCCACTGCGCGCGCCACTGCTGCCGCCACTGCTGCTGTCCTGCTGCTGCCGTCATGCACTGCTGTACTGCTATTGCGCGCTCTGCTGCTGCGCCGCTATCGTTAGCTGCTGCTTGTAACAGCTGCCTGCTGCCACCGCTGCGCAATCATATGCTGCTGCTGCTACTGCTGCCGCTATTGCTGCCACTGCTGCTGCTGCTGTGCATCACAGCTGCTGCTGCCGCTGGTACTGGCTGCCACTGCTACTGCCGTCACCACTGCTGCTGCTGCCTGCACCGCCACTGCTACTACTGCTGCCATCACCGCTATTATACTGCTGCCTGCCACTGCTGCTGCTATTATTGCCGCCACTGCTGCTGCTGCTGCGTCACCGCTGCTACTGCTGCTACTGCTTGCCATCACGTCTACTGCTACTGCCAATCACTTGCCGCTACTGCTATTGCTATCGCCGCCACCGCTGCTGCTTCTGCTGCCATCACTGCTGCTGCTCTGCTGTCGCCGCGCTGCCGCGCGTGCTGCCACCACCTGCTACTGTCTTTTCTGCTGCTACTGCTGCTATCATCACCACTCTGCTCCTTCACCACTGCACTGCTACTGCTGCTACTGCCATCACCACTGCTATCACTGCTGCTACCGCCGCCGTGCTACTGCTGCTACTGCCACTATTACTGCCGCCACCACCTGCTCTGCTGCTGCCGCATGCATCGCTGCTGCTGCCATCCGCACTGCTGTGCTGCGCTACCGCTATTACTGCTGCCACCGCTGCTGCTACTGCCATCTTTGCTCGCTCACTCGCCTGCGCGCCGTGCTCGCTCTGCACCACACTGCCATCGCAGTACTGCTGCTGTCGCCGCCATAACGTATGCTTGCACTGCTGCTGCTGCTGCTGCCCTGGCACCTGCTGCTACTGCTGCAATCGCCATCTGCTGCTGCTGCCGCCGCCGCTGCTGCTGCATGACCTGCCGCGCGCTGCTGCTGCTACTGCGACCGCCGCCGCGCTGCTGCCTGCTGCTGCACCACTGCTGCTGCTGCTGCTGCTGCTGCCATCGCCGCTGCCTGCTGCTATCTGTGCCCTGCTGCTGCTGCTGCCGCTGTTACTGCCTGCTGCCGCAGCAACAACTGCTGCGCGCGCGCTGCTGCTGCTGCTATCATCGCCGCTATAGTCGCTCATGCTCGCCGCGCGCCGCCTGCGCAACACGGCTGCCGCCGCGCTGCTGTATACGGCTGCGCACTGCTGCTGATGCTGCCGCCGCTGCTGCTGCTGCTGCTACTGCCATCACTTGCTGCTGCTGCTGCAATGCACCCCTGCTGCTGCTGCCGCTGTTGCTGCCCTTGCCGCCGCTTAACACTGCCGCCGCTGCTGCTGCTGCCTGCCGCTGCCATGCTATGCTGCCATGCGTTCTGCTGTTCGCTGCGCCACTCTGCTGCGCGCCATGCACCGCTGCAAAGTGCTCTGCCTGCCGCCTGCGTGCTGCTGCGCCTGCTCGTTGTGCTCTTACGCGCCACCGTCACTGCTGCTGCTGCTGTGCTACCATCGCGTGCTGCGCCGCCGCACCGCTACTGCTGCCGCACCACTGCTGCCATCGCCACTGCTGCTGCTGTCGCCACTGCTGCTGCTGCCACCGCTGCTGCTGCTGCTGCTGCTACCGCCACCACTGCTGCCGTTGCCGCTCTTCTGCCGCGCCTGCTACTACCATCACCGCTGCTGCTGCTGTGGCGCCTCTCTTCTGCACGCGCCACTGCTGCTGCCACCGCCGCTGCTACTGCTGCCATCGCCGCTGCTGTTACTGCTGCCTGCCACCGCCGCTGCTGCTGCTGCTGCCGCCTGCTGCTGCTACTGCGCACCACTGCTGCTGCTGCTGCCTGCCGCTGCTGCAGTCGCCGCTGCTGCCACCACTGCTGCACCGCGCGGTCACCGCACAATGCTACTGCATATGCGCGCTACCACCACTGCTACTGCTGCTGCCATCACGCCGCTGGTGCTGCTGCACCACCGCTGCCACTACTGCTGCTGCTTCCATCCGCGCCTGCTGCTGCCTGCGACTGCTGCTGCTACCTGCCACCTGCTGCGCACCACTACTGCTACTGCCGCCATTGCTGCTGCTGCCACTGCTGCTTCTGCTGGTGCTGCCATCGCCTGCTGCTACTGCCACCGCCGCTGCTACTGCTGCCACTGCTGCTGGTGCTGCTGCGATCCTTGCTACTGCTACTACCACCGCCGCCACTGCTACTGCTGCCACTGCTGCTGCACCACTACTACTACTACCACTACTACTCCTACTACCACCACCACTACTACTACTACCACCACTACTACTACCACCACCACTACTCCCACCACCACCACTACTACTACCACCACCACCACTACTACTACTACCACCACCACTACTACTACTACTACCACCACCACCACCACCACCACCACCACTACTACTACTATATTACAAAACAGGATTCCAAATGGCCTGTTATCCCGGGTGTAATGGGAGCAAAATAAACACAGTAGAAAAAGTTTAGACTTATATTATCCTTCACCAATTTAGAACAGCAATATGTACACTATGTACAGTGATAAGTATAGTGCACTCCACGGTAAGCAAGGCAGAAATAGAAGCCACAAGATAGCAGACCGTGCTTCAACCAGCTCTAGAATGGGAATGACAAGGGCAGACAGGAGAGCGGTACCCACGTAACCTCTGCGATTGCCAAAACCATCTTCTTATTGGCTAGAACCTGGTCACTAGTTGAACGACGGGGCCCCATCGTCAACTCTTAGCAACCTGGTTCGCTGGTTGGGGGAGATAGCCTGTAAATGAGGGTGTGAACATGCGCCGAATAAAGGTTACGTACTCTTTGCATGCCACACGCCCACCCCGAGAAGGCTCAGGATTAGGCTGCCACCTCCTAGTGGTAACCGTGCCGCCATGGCACAAAATAATGGGACCGCCTTTCCTCTCCACCATCCAACTCTTAGATAGAGCTCAGCTTTTCTCGTGACCAAAAGCCAAACCCTAAACTTAGAGTGAGACAGCAGTCAGACAGGCTAGCATAGGTCCAAAATACAGGCGGACGGTAGCCCGCATCCCCTCACCAAAAAAAACCCACACCAGGGGATAAAAAAAAAGAGCGAGAAAAGGGGTTACCACAAATAACATTCTAACCTAAATAAAATATTATACTCTTTATCTAGAGTCTGCCAACATATTTTCTTTGTCGGCAATATATTTAATGGAAATATTATAGGGCTGCAGCTTTACCGTCCAGCGCATAAGCCTTGTGTTGTGGTTCTTCATGGCTTGGAGATATACTAGAGGATTGTGATCACTGTAGACTGTGACCACCTGTGATGTCTGACCCACATAAACATCGAAATGCTCCAAAGCCAGTACCAGCTCGAGGGCTTGTTTTTCAATGGTAGAGTAAGCCCTCTGATGTGGCTGGAACTTGGCTGAAAAGTATGCTACAGGCTGCAACTCCTTGTTCCCTATTTGTAATAGTACTGCCCCAACCCCAGACTCACAAGCATCAACCTGTAATGAAAAAGGTTTGGAGAAGTCTGGAGACAAAAGAATGGGTGCAGTACACAATAATCTTTTTGCTTTATTAAAAGCAGTGTTACAGTCTGAGGTCCAATTAAAGGGAACTTTGTGACTGGTAAGAGAGGTAAGAGGGGCTACAATATCTGAGAAATTCTTACAGAATCTTCTGTAAAATCCTATCATGCCTAGGAAACGTTGAAGAGATTTCCTATCATGAGGAACTGGATAATCTTTAATAGAAAGAACTTTAGCAAGTTTAGGTGCAACTTTACCACTACCTACTTCATGGCCTAGAAAAGTGACAGTGGCCTGGCAAAAGGAAGATTTAGATAAATTAACTGTTAAATGGGAACTCTTAAAGGTCTCAAACAGAGCCTTAAGTCTAAGTAGGTGTTGATCCCAAGTATCAGACACCACAACAATATCATCTAGGTACGCTGCCGTGCCTTCAAGTCCTTTAATAGCCTGATGGATAAGTTTCTGGAATGAAGAGGGGGAATTTTTCATTCCGAAGGGGGTAACTGTGTATTGATAATGACCTCCTGGAATTACGAAGGCAGAGATTTCCTTCGCCTTATCTGTCAAAGGTACCTGATAGTAGCCTTTAAGGAGATCTAACTTGGACACAAAAGTAGCCTTACCCACAAAGTCAATTACGTCATCCAGACGAGGAAGAGGGTAAGCATCTGTAATTGTGACCTCGTTCACTTTACGGTAGTCTGTACACATACGAAACCCTCCATCAGCCTTCTTCACAAGGATGCACGGTGAAGCCCATGGACTAGATGACTCCTCCACTAAACCATGCTTTAACAAAAATTCTACTTCCTGCCGAAGTAGCCTCTGTTTTTCAGGATTAGCTCTGTAGGGGGAGAGTTTAATTGGTTTAGAGTTTCCCACATCTACATCATGATAACCTGACGTACATTTTTTCGGCACATCCGAAAAAATATTAGGATATGACTGTAGAAGCTCCGTTAAATTTGTTGCTTGCATTTCAGATAATCCCTCCATTAAAGGGCTAGGATCCTTGAGGAGGACAGAATTTGAAAGTTTAATATTAATTTCAGAGATAGAGTGCAAATAGTCAGAGTCGTCCTCAGAGGTAGAGGACAGAGTCATTACTGGGACTTTATCTGGTGTATGGAAGTACTTTAATTGATTAATGTGGTAAGTTTTAGTTTTTGAGGTCTTATCAATGGGAGCTACCACATAATTTACATCAGATAATCTACTTACAATCTGCATAGGTCCCGTAAATCTAGCTTTCAAGGTGTGGCCAGGTATAGGTTCCTGCACCAACACCTTGTCTCCTGGATGGAAGGAGCGGAATTTTGCACTTCTGTCATACCTCTGTTTCATCTTACTTTGAGCTGTCTTTAGGTTAGCCTTGGCTAACTGACGTGCCACCTGCAACCTTGAAGACGGGTTGTAGAGTGTTGAGCTAATGTCTTCTCCCATCCATCCTTCTTTGAGCACCCGAAGAGGACCTCGTACATTGTGCCCAAATATCAGCTCAAACGGACTATATCCGGTAGACTCTTGCACCGTCTCTCGTACTGAGAACAGTAACAAAGGTAGTGATTCATCCCAGTCTGTAGGAAAATGCATGCAAAAAGTTCTCATCATAGTTTTTCACGTCTGATGGAATCTTTCCAAGGCGCCTTGGGACTGAGGATGATAGGCAGTGGATAAGTTGTGCATTATCCCTAACCTAGTTAATACTTCCCTAAATGCTTTGGCAGTAAAGTTAGTACCTTGATCACTTTGAATAGTTTTAGGAATGCCAAAACAAGAAATGAATTTGTTAAAGCTTTGAGAATAGCTTTAGTATTAATACTACGCATGGGAATTGCTTCAGGGTATCTGGTTACTTTATCCATAATCGTAAATAAATACTGATTTCCAGACTTTGACCCAGGTAGTGGACCTACACAATCTATAATTAAATCTGCAAAAGGTTCTCCATCAGCAGGTATAGGTTGGAGAGGTGCAGGTTTAATGGAATGTCCAGGTTTCCCAACTTTCTGACATTCTCGGCAACACCTAATATGATTCTTCACATCTTTCTTTAATTTTGGCCAATAAAATTCTTTTGTGATTCTATACAAGGTTTTTGTAATTCCTAAGTGACCTCGTAATGACGTATTATGAGCTATATTTAATATTTGAGGTCTATACTTTGTTGGAGCTACTAACCTGTTAAACAATTGCCGGCCCTCTATCTCCTTACCAGTCTCAGTGCAGATCAAATAATCGTTTTTAACTTCATACTTGACCGGATGACCCAAAGAGGATTTACCCATGGCTGCCTCAAAAGCGAATTTTAAAGAAGGGTCCTTTCGTTGTTCCTCCCGGAAGGACAGTCCCTCGGGCATGGAAACAGAGACATCTGGCAATCCTGCAACCTGGGAATAGGAGGGCTTGATCGGGGTCTGTTCACTTGATCTACGAGGCTCTGGCCAGTTTTCCTCGTAAAACAATGTGGCTATTCCGAGATCGGAGTCGTCCAAGGATAGGTCAACATTCTCTCCAGACAACCCTTGGGATGTTGCCCGAGTTATGGCCAACACCGGAGAAGAATTAATCATTATAGGTTCAGGACACAAACTAACAGTAGTAATGTTATTACCCAGTAATAACATGGCATCTTTCATGGAGAATCCTTTTGAGACACCTACAGTCAAGTACCCAGTGTAATATTTGCACTGTACATAAATTTTATGCAAAGGAACAGAATATATAGCTCCTCCAAATGCTTCCAATAAAACAGAGGAATTCAAAGAAGTATTCTCTGAAAGGGGTAATATTCCTTCTCTTACAAGTGAGCAATATGCTCCAGTATCTCTAAAGGTCTTTAGTTGTTTCTGAGTTTTCCTGAAGGGAAATTAGACTCTTGTAATAAGGGGCCATACCTTTTTCTACTTCTCTAGGGGACATGTTACTAGGGATATTAGAGATTTTCCCAATGGGTTGGGGTTTATGGGGGCAGTTGGGACGGATGTGACCTACTTTATTACACATGAAGCAGACGACAGGCTTGCCCTTTACTCCCTGTTGACGTTGCAAATGGTGTCGTTCTGGCTGGTGTCTCTCTGGATACTGTTGTCGAGATGCACCATGAGTAGTTTGCCTCTCCGCAGGTGGACCATATGTTGAGAAGCGTGGCTCACCAGGTGACTTAGTTGGCTGACGTAGACGTTCTCCCTCCGGCTGGCACTTCATTCTCCAAGGTTGACGATCTCTGCTCATGCCAGGCTGTTGAAAAGAGAGACGGGACCGCTTGGACAAGGAACGGTTAGTTTCGAAGGTATCAGCCAACCTGGCTGCCTCCAATGCAGTGGTTAAGTCACGATCCTGCAGAAAGACTCGAACCTCTGGTCCCACAGACTCCAGCAGGTTATCAATCACAATAAGCTGCACCAGCTCCTCAAAGGTAGAGGCACCACTTGCTTTATACCAGCTGGTAAAAGCTTTGGTTTGCTGTCTCACAAAGTCCACTAGGGATTGACCAAGCTGCCGCCTGCTTAATTTAAAAAGCTTACGGTATTTGGCTGGGATACACGTATATGCTCCCAACACTGTGGTCTTCACTACTTTATAATCAGAAAATTCAGCGTCATTTAATACTGACGTAAATTCCTGTGCCTTACCCAATAATGCTGTATGAACCAACGATGCCCAATGCTGCTCCGGCCACCTCAAGGCTCGAGCCTGATTTTCGAAGCTTTCGAAAAATTGCTCTGGTTCGGCCTCATTGAAGCGGGGAACAAGCTGTACTGCTTTTTGTAAACTAAAATCATTTACAGAATGCGAAAACTGCCTCCTTTCTCTTTCCCTATCAAATTCTTCCCTTGCGAATGCTCTCTGTTCCCTAGTTTGCTCAAGATTGATTTTTGCCAGCTCAAGTGCCAACGACGCTGATTCACTTTGAGACAACCCAGCTGCACTATACTGACCATTTTGCTCCGTAGGTGTATCATCTTCCTCCTGCGAGAACATAGGAGTTTTTGCCCTAGCTCCCGTAGAGGAAGGAGTCTGATGTGCCATCTCTTCTTCTATAAGTTTGTCAGCAATCAGTGAACGCAGTTGCGCAGCTGTGAGAGTGCGTTTGTATTTAATGCCAATGGAACGAGCAATTTGCCAACAACGCTGTAGGGACAATTTAGGTAGGTTATGCAAAGTACATGCCGACACCAGACGTCTGACTCGTCTAGGTGGCATAAGTTATTCGCTATGCACAGTACGATTGCAGAATACCCCAACATAACACGTTAATTTGCAGAACACGCTTAGCTATGCACAGTACGATTGCAGAATACACATACAAGCAAAGCCGACTGCAAAATTCTCCACACCGAACAGGCTAGTAACAACTGACACGCAAAATTTGTAAAGCAATGCCAGACAGCTACACTGTTCTAGTAGATTGACCGTAGCGAAGCGAGCACACCGAACAAGCTAGTAGCGAGCTGTTGAACGATCACACAATAGCAAGGCTGACCATAAAGTAACTGACACGCAAAATTTGTAAAGCGTAGGCAAAGCTAATGCAAAGCCAGACAGCAAGCTGCACAATGTTCCTGCTACGAGCTTTACCCTAAGCTCAACCGTTTCTCTAAGTCCAGCTCCAGCTCTCGGACAGGCTACCCATATTACAACCCAGGATTCCAAATGGCCTGTTATCCCGGGTGTAATGGGAGCAAAATAAACACAGCAGAAAAAGTTTAGACTTATATTATCCTTCACCAATTTAGAACAGCAATATGTACACTATGTACAGTGATAAGTATAGTGCACTCCACGGTAAGCAAGGCAGAAATAGAAGCCACAAGATAGCAGACCGTGCTTCAACCAGCTCTAGAATGGGAATGACAAGGGCAGACAGGAGAGCGGTACCCACATAACCTCTGCGATTGCCAAAACCATCTTCTTATTGGCTAGAACCTGGTCACTAGTTGCACGACGGTGCCCCATCATCAACTCTTAGCAACCTGGTTCGCTGGTTGGGGGAGATAGCCTGTAAATGAGGGTGTGTACATGCGCCGAATAAAGGTTACGTACTCTTTGCATGCCACATACTACTACTACCACCACTACTACTACTACTACTACTACCACCACCGCCACAACTACTACTACCACCACCACCACTACTACTACTACTACCATCACCACTACTACTACTACTGCTACTACCACCACAATCACCACTACTACTACTACCACCACCACCACCACTACTACTACTACTACTACCACCACCACTACTACTACGCTGCTGCCGCTGCTGCTGCTGCTGCACTTGCACCACTGCTGCTGCTTACTTGCCGCCTGCTGCTGCTGTTGCTGCCGCCGCCGCTGCTGCTGCTGCTGCTGCCGCTGCTGCTGCTGCTGCCTGCCTGCTGCTGCTGCTGCTGCCACCTGCACTGCTGCTGCTGCTGCCTGCTGCTGCTGCCTGCCGCTGCCGCCTGTGCTGCCTGCCACTGCTGCCTGCTGCTGCTGCTGCTGCTGTATCACCACTGCTGCTACTGTGCCACCGCCTGCTGCCGCCACGGGCTGCTGCTGCTGCTGCTGCTGCCATCGCCGCTCTCACTGCTACTGCCGTCACTTACTGCTGCTGCTGCCGCGCGGTGCTGCTGCTGCTGCTGCTACTGCATCACGCTGCTGCTGCTGCTGCCATCTTTTGTGCTGCTGCACTGCCACCGCACTGCTCCTCTACTACCACCGCCACTGCTGCTGCTGCTGCTGCTGCCACCTGCTGCTGCTGCTGCCACTGCTGCTGCTACTCATTGCTGCCTTTGCTGCTCTGCTGCCGCCGCCTCACTGCTGCTCACTCCTGCCCTTCTTGCTGCTGCTCTTACTGCTGCTGCTGCTGCACTCTCTGCCGCACTTTCTTTCTTTCTGCCGCAGAGGCTACTGCTGCTGCTGCTGTCTGCACTGCTGCTGCTCACTGCCACTGCCACTGCTGCTGCTGCTGCCATCACCCACTACTGCTGCTGCCTGCCACCCTGCCACTGCTGTACTGCTGCCACTGCTGCTGCTGCCATCCTGCTGCTGCTGTGTGCCGCCACTGCTCTCCTGCTGCCTGCCGCCGCCCACTCACTGCGCTCTGCTGCCATCCTGCTGCTGCTGCTGCCACTGCCACCACTGCTGCTACTGCTACTGCTGCCACCCTTCACTACTGCTACTGCTACCATCCTTCACTACTGCTACTGCTGCCACCCTTCACTACTGCTACTGCTACTGCCCCACTACTGCTGCTGACCACCACCACTACTACTACTGCTACCACCACCACTGTTACAACTGTTACAAAGTAACAACGGCACTGTTAAAAAGCTTCACCATGACAGACAATAAAGGTCAGTAATAACATGACAGACAATAAAGGTCAGTAATAACATGACAGACAATAAAGGTCAGTAATAACATGACAGACAATAAAGGTCAGTAATAACATGACAGACAATAAAGGTCAGTAATAACATGACAGACAATAAAGGTCAGTAATAACATGACAGACAATAAAGGTCAGTAATAACATGACAGACAATAAAGGTCAGTAATAACATGACAGACAATAAAGGTCAGTAATAACATGACAGACAATAAAGGTCAGTAATAACATGACAGACAATAAAGGTCAGTAATAACATGACAGACAATAAAGGTCAGTAATAACATGACAGACAATAAAGGTCAGTAATAACATGACAGACAATAAAGGTCAGTAATAACATGACAGACAATAAAGGTCAGTAATAACATGACAGACAATAAAGGTCAGTAATAACATGACAGACAATAAAGGTCAGTAATAACATGACAGACAATAAAGGTCAGTAATAACATGACAGACAATAAAGGTCAGTAATAACATGACAGACAATAAAGGTCAGTAATAACATGACAGACAATAAAGGTCAGTAATAACATGACAGACAATAAAGGTCAGTAATAACATGACAGACAATAAAGGTCAGTAATAACATGACAGACAATAAAGGTCAGTAATAACATGACAGACAATAAAGGTCAGTAATAACATGACAGACAATAAAGGTCAGTAATAACATGACAGACAATAAAGGTCAGTAATAACATGACAGACAATAAAGGTCAGTAATAACATGACAGACAATAAAGGTCAGTAATAACATGACAGACAATAAAGGTCAGTAATAACATGACAGACAATAAAGGTCAGTAATAACATGACAGACAATAAAGGTCAGTAATAACATGACAGACAATAAAGGTCAGTAATAACATGACAGACAATAAAGGTCAGTAATAACATGACAGACAATAAAGGTCAGTAATAACATGACAGACAATAAAGGTCAGTAATAACATGACAGACAATAAAGGTCAGTAATAACATGACAGACAATAAAGGTCAGTAATAACATGACAGACAATAAAGGTCAGTAATAACATGACAGACAATAAAGGTCAGTAATAACATGACAGACAATAAAGGTCAGTAATAACATGACAGACAATAAAGGTCAGTAATAACATGACAGACAATAAAGGTCAGTAATAACATGACAGACAATAAAGGTCAGTAATAACATGACAGACAATAAAGGTCAGTAATAACATGACAGACAATAAAGGTCAGTAATAACATGACAGACAATAAAGGTCAGTAATAACATGACAGACAATAAAGGTCAGTAATAACATGACAGACAATAAAGGTCAGTAATAACATGACAGACAATAAAGGTCAGTAATAACATGACAGACAATAAAGGTCAGTAATAACATGACAGACAATAAAGGTCAGTAATAACATGACAGACAATAAAGGTCAGTAATAACATGACAGACAATAAAGGTCAGTAATAACATGACAGACAATAAAGGTCAGTAATAACATGACAGACAATAAAGGTCAGTAATAACATGACAGACAATAAAGGTCAGTAATAACATGACAGACAATAAAGGTCAGTAATAACATGACAGACAATAAAGGTCAGTAATAACATGACAGACAATAAAGGTCAGTAATAACATGACAGACAATAAAGGTCAGTAATAACATGACAGACAATAAAGGTCAGTAATAACATGACAGACAATAAAGGTCAGTAATAACATGACAGACAATAAAGGTCAGTAATAACATGACAGACAATAAAGGTCAGTAATAACATGACAGACAATAAAGGTCAGTAATAACATGACAGACAATAAAGGTCAGTAATAACATGACAGACAATAAAGGTCAGTAATAACATGACAGACAATAAAGGTCAGTAATAACATGACAGACAATAAAGGTCAGTAATAACATGACAGACAATAAAGGTCAGTAATAACATGACAGACAATAAAGGTCAGTAATAACATGACAGACAATAAAGGTCAGTAATAACATGACAGACAATAAAGGTCAGTAATAACATGACAGACAATAAAGGTCAGTAATAACATGACAGACAATAAAGGTCAGTAATAACATGACAGACAATAAAGGTCAGTAATAACATGACAGACAATAAAGGTCAGTAATAACATGACAGACAATAAAGGTCAGTAATAACATGACAGACAATAAAGGTCAGTAATAACATGACAGACAATAAAGGTCAGTAATAACATGACAGACAATAAAGGTCAGTAATAACATGACAGACAATAAAGGTCAGTAATAACATGACAGACAATAAAGGTCAGTAATAACATGACAGACAATAAAGGTCAGTAATAACATGACAGACAATAAAGGTCAGTAATAACATGACAGACAATAAAGGTCAGTAATAACCTGGAATAATAACGATACATTAATAAACAGAAAGAGATAATAACCTCGTAAAATATCTGATTACCTATATTATTACGAGGATTGTGATGCTACGGTTGTGATTGTGTTGTGATTGTTGTGTTGTGATTGTTGTGTTGTGATTGTTGTGTTGTGATTGTTGTGTTGTGATTGTTGTGTTGTGATTGTTGTGTTGTGATTGTTGTGTTGTGATTGTTGTGTTGTGATTGTTGTGTTGTGATTGTTGTGTTGTGATTGTTGTGTTGTGATTGTTGTGTTGTGATTGTTGTGTTGTGATTGTTGTGTTGTGATTGTTGTGTTGTGATTGTTGTGTTGTGATTGTTGTGTTGTGATTGTTGTGTTGTGATTGTTGTGTTGTGATTGTTGTGTTGTGATTGTGTTGTGATTGTTGTGTTGTGATTGTTGTGTTGTGATTGTTGTGTTGTGATTGTTGTGTTGTGATTGTTGTGTTGTGATTGTTGTGTTGTGATTGTTGTGTTGTGATTGTTGTGTTGTGATTGTTGTGTTGTGATTGTTATGTTGTGATTGTTATGTTGTGATTGTTGTGTTGTGATTGTTATGTTGTGATTGTTATGTTGTGATTGTTGTGTTGTGATTGTTATGTTGTGATTGTTATGTTGTGATTGTTGTGTTGTGATTGTTATGTTGTGATTGTTATGTTGTGATTGTTATGTTGTGATTGTTGTGTTGTGATTGTTATGTTGTGATTGTTATGTTGTGATTGTTATGTTGTGATTGTTATGTTGTGATTGTTATGTTGTGATTGTTATGTTGTGATTGTTATGTTGTGATTGTTATGTTGTGATTGTTATGTTGTGATTGTTATGTTGTGATTGTTATGTTGTGATTGTTGTGTTGTGATTGTTATGTTGTGATTGTTATGTTGTGATTGTTATGTTGTGATTGTTGTGTTGTGATTGTTGTGTTGTGATTGTTGTGTTGTGATTGTTGTGTTGTGATTGTTGTGTTGTGATTGTTGTGTTGTGATTGTTGTGTTGTGATTGTGTTGTGATTGTTGTGTTGTGATTGTTGTGTTGTGATTGTTGTGTTGTGATTGTTGTGTTGTGATTGTTGTGTTGTGATTGTTGTGTTGTGATTGTTGTGTTGTGATTGTTGTGTTGTGATTGTTGTGTTGTGATTGTGTTGTGATTGTTGTGTTGTGATTGTGTTGTGATTGTTGTGTTGTGATTGTTGTGTTGTGATTGTTGTGTTGTGATTGTGTTGTGATTGTTGTGTTGTGATTGTTGTGTTGTGATTGTGTTGTGATTGTTGTGTTGTGATTGTGTTGTGATTGTTGTGTTGTGATTGTGTTGTGATTGTTGTGTTGTGATTGTTGTGTTGTGATTGTGTTGTGATTGTGTTGTGATTGTTGTGTTGTGATTGTTGTGTTGTGATTGTTGTGTTGTGATTGTTGTGTTGTGATTGTTGTGTTGTGATTGTGTTGTGATTGTTGTGTTGTGATTGTTGTGTTGTGATTGTGTTGTGATTGTTGTGTTGTGATTGTGTTGTGATTGTTGTGTTGTGATTGTGTTGTGATTGTTGTGTTGTGATTGTTGTGTTGTGATTGTGTTGTGATTGTGTTGTGATTGTTGTGTTGTGATTGTTGTGTTGTGATTGTTGTGTTGTGATTGTTGTGTTGTGATTGTTGTGTTGTGATTGTTGTGTTGTGATTGTTGTGTTGTGATTGTTGTGTTGTGATTGTTGTGTTGTGATTGTTGTGTTGTGATTGTGTTGTGATTGTTGTGTTGTGATTGTGTTGTGATTGTGTTGTGATTGTTGTGTTGTGATTGTGTTGTGATTGTTGTGTTGTGATTGTTGTGTTGTGATTGTTGTTATTGATGTGTTCTGATTGTGTTGTGATTGTGTTGTGATTGTTGTGTTGTGATTGTTGTTATTGATGTGTTCTGATTGTGTTGTGATTGTGTTGTGATTGTTGTGTTGTGATTGTTGTTATTGATGTGTTCTGATTGTGTTGTGAGTGTTGTGTTGTGATTGTTGTTATTGATGTGTTCTGATTGTGTTGTGATTGTTGTGTTGTGATTGTTGTTATTGATGTGTTCTGACTGTGTTGTGAGTGTTGTGTTGTGATTGTTGTGTTGTGATTGTTGTGTTGTGATTGTTGTGTTGTGATTATTGTGTTGTGAGTGTTGTGTTGTGATTGTTGTGTTGTGAGTGTTGTGTTGTGATTGTTGTGTTGTGATTGTTGTGTTGTGATTGTTGTGTTGTGAGTGTTGTGTTGTGATTATTGTGTTGTGAGTGTTGTGTTGTGATTGTTGTGTTGTGAGTGTTGTGTTGTGATTGTTGTGTTGTGAGTGTTGTGTTGTGATTGTTGTGTTGTGAGTGTTGTGTTGTGATTGCTGTGTTGTGAGTGTTGTGTTGTGATTGTTGTGTTGTGAGTGTTGTATTGTGATTGTTGTGTTGTGAGTATTATATTGTGATTGTTGTGTTGTGAGTGTTGTGTTGTGATTGCTGTGTTGTGAGTGTTGTGTTGTGATTGCTGTGTTGTATTGTGATTGTTGTATTGTGAGTATTATATTGTGATTGTTGTGTTGTGAGTGTTGTGTTGTGATTGCTGTGTTGTGAGTGTTGTATTGTGATTGTTGTGTTGTGAGTGTTGTGTTGTGATTGCTGTGTTGTGAGTGTTGTATTGTGATTGTTGTGTTGTGAGTGTTGTGTTGTGATTGCTGTGTTGTGAGTGTTGTATTGTGATTGTTGTGTTGTGAGTGTTGTGTTGTGATTGCTGTGTTGTGATTGTGTAGTGATTGTTGTGTTGTGTTGTGATTGCTGTGTTATTGATGTGTTGTGATTGTGTTGTGAGTGTTGTGTTGTGATTGCTGTGTTGTATTGTGATTGTTGTGTTGTGAGTGTTATATTGTGATTGTTGTGTTGTGAGTGTTGTGTTGTGATTGCTGTGTTGTGAGTGTTGTATTGTGATTGTTGTGTTGTGAGTGTTGTATTGTGATTGCTGTGTTGTGAGTGTTGTGTTGTGATTGCTGTGTTGTGAGTGTTGTATTGTGATTGCTGTGTTGTGAGTGTTGTGTTGTGATTGCTATGTTGTGAGTGTTGTATTGTGATTGCTATGTTGTGAGTGTTGTATTGTGATTGTTGTGTTTTGAGTGTTGTGTTGTGATTGCTGTGTTGTGATTGTGTAGTGATTGTTGTGTTGTGTTGTGATTGCTGTGTTATTGATGTGTTGTGATTGTGTTGTGAGTGTTGTGTTGTGATTGTTGTTTTGTGAGTGTTGTGTTGTATTTGTTGTATTATGGTTGTTGTGTTGTGATTGTTGTTTTGCAATTGTTTTTTGGTATTTGTTGTGTTATTGTTGAGTCATGATTGTTGTGTTGTGATTGTTGTGTTATTGATGTGTTGTGACTGTGTTGTGAGTGTTGTGTTATTGATGTGTTGTGATTGTGTTGTGAGTGTTGTGTTATTGATGTGTTGTGACTGTGTTTTGAATGTGATTATGTTGTTGTATTTATTGCGTTGTATTTGTCTTGTGATTGTTGTCGTGATTGTTGTGTTGTATTTGTTGTGTTGTGATTGTTGTGTTGTATTTGTGTTGTGATTGCTACGTTATTGATGTGTTGTGATTGTGTGATTGTTGTGATTGTGTGATTGACGATTTTGCTCCATTGATGTATCATCTTCCTCCTGCGAGAATATTGGAGTTTTATTCCTGGCTCCCGTAGAGGGAGGAGTCTGATGTGCCATCTCCTCTTCCCGAAGTTCGTCGGTGATCAGTGAACGCAGTTGCGCAGCTGTGAGAGTGCGTTCGTAATCAATGCCAATGGAACGAGAAATTTGCCAACAACGCTGTAGGGACAATTTAAGCAAGTAAAATAAAGCATATGCCGACACCAGACGTCTGACTCGTCTAGGTGGCATACCCAATGTATAAGTTATTTGCTATGCACAGTACGAGTGCAGAATACTCCAACATAACACGTTATTTGCAGAACACGCTTAGCAATGCACAGTACGATTGCAGAATACGCATAAGCTTACAAGGTGGATACCCAATAGCAAAGCTGACTGCAAAATCTTCACACAAGATTGGCCGTAGCGAAGCGAACACACCGAACAAGCTATTGAGAACATAAGAACATAAGAAAGAAGGAACACTGCAACAGGCCTACTGACCCATGCAGAGCAGGTCCATGTCCCCCCCGGATTAGCCCAATGACCCACCCAGTCTGATCACCTCCACTCAAGGATGGAGCACTGCACCAGACCCAGCAGCACAAGCAAGTCAGGTCCAACTCACACCCACCCACACCCACTCATGTATTTATTTAACCTATTTTTAAAACTACACAACGTTTTCATCCACAACTCTATTACCAAGCCAGTGCTTTCCTATATCCTTCCTGAATCTGAATTTTTCCAACTTGAAACCATTGCTGCGAGTCCTGTCTTGGCTGGAAATTTTCAGCACGCTATTTACATCCCCTTTATTTATTCCTGTTTTCCATTTATACACCTCGATCATATCCCCCCTAATTCTACGCCTTTCGAGAGAGTGCAGATTCAGGGCCCTCAGTCTATCCTCATATGGAAGGTTTCTGATACATGGGATCAATTTTGTCATCCTCCTCTGTACGTTTTCCAGAGCATTTATATCCATTCTGTAATACGGCGACCAGAACTGAGCAGCACAGTCTAAATGAGACCTAACCAAGGATATATAGAGTTGAAGAACAACCTGAGGACTTCTATTATTTATACTTCTAGACATGAAGCCAAGAATTTTGTTAGCTTTATTGCGAACACTAATGCACTGTTGTCTTGGTTTTAAATTACTTCTAACCAGAACTCCTAAATCCTTTTCGCAATCAGTAGTATTAAGATCTACATTATTTAGTTTGTATGTGGCATGGTTATTTAACTGTCCAACATTTAGAACTTTACATTGTCAATATTAAACTGCATCTGCCACTTCTCCGACCATTGCATCAGTCTATTCAAATCATCCTGGAGTGCTCTAGTGTCCTCATTAGAATGAATTGGACGGCCTATTTTGGTGTCATCAGCAAATTTGCTTATGTCGCTATTTATTCCCTCATCTATGTCGTTTATGTAAATTGTGAACAACAACGGGCCCAACACTGACCCCTGAGGAACTCCGCTTGTGACGTGCCCCCATTCTGATTTCTCCCCATTTATGCAAACTCTCTGCTGTCTATTTGTCAGCCATGCCTCTACCCAGGAAAAAATTTCTCCTCCTATTCCGCGTGCCTTAAGTTTCCTCAATGGCCTCTGGTGTGGAACTCTATCGAAAGCCTTACTGAAGTCCATATACACAATATCATATTCATTACCATGATCTACCTCCTCAAACACCTTAGTGAAAAAAGTTAGTAAATTCGTAAGACAGGAACGCCCCTTTGTAAAACCGTGTTGAGATTCATTAATCAATCTGTGCCTGTCAAGATGGCTACGAATTGCTTCGGCAATTATTGATTCCATAAATTTTCCCACTATGGAGGTAAGGCTTATTGGTCTATAGTTCGAAGCCAAGGACCAGTCACCTGCCTTGTAAATAGGTATTACATTTGCCATTTTCCACTTATCAGGCACTATGGCAGTTTGTAGTGATATGTTAAAAAGATTAGCCAAATGTACGCTAAGTTCCTCTTTACATTCCTTTAACACACTTGCAAACAGTTCAACAGGACCTGGGGATTTGTTAGGTTTTAGTTTCTCTATTTGTCTGAGGACCATGTCACTAGTTACTGCAATCGTACATAGTTTATTATCATCCTGTTCTACATAATCTATTATTTCAGGAATATCGCTAGTATTTTTCTGGGTGAAAACTGAGAGGAAGTAGGTATTTAGAATTTTACACATATCCTTATCACTGTCAGTGATCTGACCAGAGTTACTCTTAAGTGGGCCAATCTTGTCCCTAATCTTGCTTCTGTATACCTGAAAGAATCCTTTAGGGTTAATCTTTGAATCCCTTGCGACCTTAGCCTCATAATCTCTTTTTGCTTTTCTTATTCCTTTCTTTAGTTATCTCTTTAATTGAATATATTGATTTCTTAACTACCCATCCCCTCTTTTGATACGCCTATATATGCCTCTCTTTTGACCAGTGAGATGTTTTAATCCATTGTTCATCCATTTGGGATCATTTTTGTTAGATCTAATTTCCCTACTCGGAACAAAAGTTGTCTGGACAGCTAGAACTATGCTCTGAAAAACGGCATATTGGCAACCTGGGTACTGATTGAACGACGGGGCCCCATCATCAACCCTTAGCATCTGGTTTGCTGGTTGGGGGAGATAGCTTGTAAATGAGGGTGTGTACATGCGCCGAATAAAGGTTACATACTCTTTGCATGCCACAGTTGTAATTGTTGTGTTGTGATTGTTGTGTTATTGATGTGTTGTGATTATGTTGTGATTGCTGTGTTGTGATTGTTGTGTTATTGATGTGCTGTGATGTGTTTTGAGTGTGGTTGTTGTATTATGATTGTTGTTGTGATTGTTGTGTTGTAATTGTTGTGTTGTGGTTGTTGTATTGTGGTTGTGTGGTGATTGTTATGTTGTAATTGTTGTGTTGTGATTGTTGTGTTATTCATGTGTTTTGAGTGTGGTTGTTGTATTGTGATTGTTGTTGTGATTGTTGTGTTGCAATTGTTGTGTTGTGGTTGTTGTTTTGTAATTGTTATGTGATGGTTGTGTTACTGATGTGTTGTGACTGTATTTTGAATGTGTTTTTTGTGTTGTGGTTGTTGTGTTGTGATTGTTGTGTTGTGATAGTTTTTATGATTGTTTTGATTGTTGTGTTGTGATTGTTGTATTTTGATTGTTGAGTTGTGATTGTGCTTTGATTGTTGTGTCTTGATTGTTGAGTTGTGATTGTTTTGATTGTTATGTTGTGTTTGTGTAGTGATTGTTGTGTTGTGATTTTTGAGTAGTAATTCTTGTTTGTTGTGATTGTGTTGTGGTTGTTGTGCTGTGATTGTGTTTTTGTAATTGTTGTGTGTGTGTTCTGATTGTTGTGCTGTGGATATTGTGCAATGGTTGTGTTGTGATTGTTTTGTTGTGACTGTTGTGTTGTGATTGTGTTGTGGTTATGTTGTGGTTATGTTATGGGTGTGTTGTGATTGTTATCTTGTGATTGCTTTGTTTTGATTGCTGTGTTTTGATTGTTGTATTGTGATTTTTGTGTTCTGATTGTTGTGTGGTGATTGCATTATTGTTGTAGTGATTGTTGTGTTGCAGTTAGGTTATGGGTGTGTTGTGATTATTGTTTTGATTGTTGTGTTGCTGTTGTTGTGTTGTTATCATTGTGTTGTGAGTATGTTGCTGGTATTGTGATTGTTACATAGTGATTGTGTTGTGTTGTGATTGTTGTGTTGTGACTGCTGTGTCGGGGTTTTAGTGATTGTTGTGTGTTGTGATTGTTGTGTGTTGTGATTGTTGTGTGTTGTGATTGTTGTGTGTTGTGATTGTTGTGTGTTGTGATTGTTGTGTGTTGTGATTGTTGTGTGTTGTTATTGTTGTGTGTTGTGATTGTTGTGTGTTGTGATTGTTGTGTGTTGTGATTGTTGTGTGTTGTTATTGTTGTGTGTTGTGATTGTTGTGTGTTGTGATTGTTGTGTGTTGTGATTGTTAATGGGAGTGACGTGGAGGCTTGTAGTGGACTATGAGAATGGATATCATGATGGGATAACATAGGATAGTGGGGCGCGGTTTGATGGACTTGACGGCAGGATATGATAGGATAGGATAGCAGGAGCGAGGTAGGATAAACCTGACGTCAGGATAGGATAGGACAGGATAAGGGGAGCTAGGTTTGATAGACCTCACGGAAGGATAGGATAGCTTAGGATTATGGAGGGGTAGGATAGACATGAAGCAGGATAGGATAGGGATAGCAGGGTAGGATAGACTTGACGCAGGATAGGATAGGATAGGGATAGTGGGGTAGGATAGACCTGACGGCAGGATGCGATAGGATAGGGATAGCGGGGTAGGATAGACCTGAAGGCAGGATACGATAGGATAGGGATAGCGGGGTAGGATAGACCTGACGGCAGGATAGGATAGAATAGGGATAACGCGGCAGGATAGACTTGGCTTGATCAATCAATTTTGTAGTGTCCATCCCGAGGCGAGTCAACTCTGGGGTGAACAAGACTTTAATCAATATTGTGAAAAGTGGTTTTACTCTCTCTTCTACCTCCACCACCTCCTGTTCTACCTCCACCACCTCCTGTTCTACCTCCACCACCTCCTGTTCTACACATGTGAGGAGCTCAACATGAGATTTAAGGAAGGATTTACAGTAGAGACAGAAAGGACTCTTGGAGGACAGAACAGAGGGGGACGACAACAAGGAATATACCAGCAAGTGTTGGATGACATACTCACAACGGATTAGGAGGTGCAGAAGCTGCTAAGTGACCTTGATACCTCAAAAGCAATGGGACGGGACAAATGTAGTCCCCATTTTTAGTAAAGGAGACAGAAACGTGGCACTAAACTACAGACCAGTTTCACTGACGTGTATAGTATGCAAAGTCTTGGAGAAGATTATCAGGAGGAGAGTGTTGGAGCACCTGGAATGGAAAAAGATTATGAAGGACAACCAGCACGGATTCTTGGAAGGCAAATCCCGTGTCACAAACCTACTGGAGTTTTATGACAAGGTAACAGAAGTAAGACATGAGAGAGGGAGGGGTGGGTTGATTGCATTTTCCTGGACTGTAGGAAGGCCTTCAACACAGTTCCACAAATGAGATTAGTGCAGAAGCTAGAGGACCAGGCGCGTATAACAGGAAGAGCACTGTAATGGTTCAGAGAATACCTGACAGGGAGGCAACAACGAGTCATGGTACGTGATGAGGTATCACAGTGGGCGCCTGTGACGAGCGGGGTCCCACAGGGGTCAGTCCTAGGACCAGTGCTATTTTTGGTATATGTGAATGACATGATGGAAGGGATAGACTCAGAAGTGTCCCTGTTCGCAGATGATGTGAAGTTAATGAGGAGAATTAAATCCATGAGGATCAGGCAGGACTACAAAGAGACTTGGACAGGCTAAACACGTGGTCCAGCAACTGGCTTCTCGAATTCATTTCCGCCAAATGCAAAGTCATGAAGAATGGGGAAGGGCACAGAAGACCGCAGACAGAGTATAGGCTAGGCAGCCGAAGACTGCAAACCTCGCTCAAGGAGAAATATCTTGGGGTGAGTATAACACCGAGCACGACTCCGGAAGCACACATCAACCAGATAACTGCTGCAGCATATGGGCGCCTGGCAAACCTGAGAACAGTGTTCCGACACCTTAGTAAGGAATTATTCAAGACACTGTACACCGTGTACGTCAGGCCCATACTGGAGTATGCAGCACCAGTTTGGAACCCACACCTGGTCAAGCACGTCAAGAAATTAGAGAAAGTGCAAAGGTTTGCAACGAGGTTAGCTCAGGGGAATGTCCTACGAAGAAAGGTTGAGGGAAATCGGCCTTACGACACTGGAGGACAGAAGAGTTGGGGGAGACGTGATAACGATATGCAAAATACTGCGTGGAATAGATAAGGTGGACAGAGACAGGATGTTCCAGAGATGGGACACAGAAACAAGGGGTCACAATTGGAAGCTGAAGACTCAAATGAGTCTAAGGAATGTTAGGAAGTATTTCTTCCGTCTTAGAATTGTCAGGAAGTGGAATAGTCTAGCAAGTGAGGTAGTGGAGGTAGGAACCATACAAAGCTTTAAGATGAGGTATGATAAAGCTCATGGGACAGGGAGAGAGAGGACCTGGCAGCACTTGGTGAAGAGGCGGGGCCAGGAGCTGAGTCTCGACCCCTGCAACCACAATTAGGTGAGTACAGTCAACACTGTACCTCACACTGTCAACACTATTGATATGGAAATAGAGTAGCTGATGACTGGAACAGTCTACCTAGTAGAGTTAGTGACGCTAAAACCTGGGGTACCTTTAAATTTAGGTTTTTATATATATATATATATATATATATATATATATATATATATATATATATATATATATATATATATATATATATATATATATATATATATATATATATATATATATATATATATATATATATACATATATATATATATATATATATATATGTAAGGTGATGAGGATATCAAATGATTTAGATAAAGAAAAATTGGATATCAAATTGGGGAGGAGGAGTATGTAAGAAGTGAATGTTTTCAGATACTTGGGAAACCATACCCCCGGCTGGGATTGAACCCGCGGTCATAGAGTCTCAAAACTCCAGCCCGTCGCTAACGCGACGGGCTGGAGTTTTGAGACTCTATGACCGCGGGTTCAATCCCGTCCGGGGGTATGGTTTATTTGCAATCGTGTCATTACGATTTCTTGAGTCAGATACTTGGGAGTTGACGTGTCGGAGGATGGATTTATGAAGGATGAGGTTAATCATAGAATTGATGAAGGAAAAAAGGTGAGTGGTGTGTTGAGGTATATGTGGAGTCAAAAAACGTTATCTATGGAGACAAAGAAGGGAATGTATGAAAGTATAGTAGTACCAACACTCTTATATGTATGTGAAGCTTGGGTGGTAAATGCAGCAGCGAGGAGGCGGTTGGAGGCAGTGGAGATGTCCTGTCTAAGGACAATGTGTGGTGTAAATATTATGCAGAAAATTCGGAGTGTGGAAATTAGGAGAAGGTGTGGAGTTAATAAAAGCATTAGTCAGAGGGCAAAAGAGGGGTTGTTGAGGTGGTTTGGTCATTTAGAGAGAACGGATCAAAGTAGAATGACATGGAAAGCATATAAATCTATAGGGGAAGGAAAGAGGGGTAGGGGTCGTCCTCGAAAGGGTTGGAAAGAGGGGGTAAAGGAGGTTTTGTGGGCGAGGGGCTTGGACTTCCAGCAAGCGTGCATGAGCGTGTTAGATAGGAGTGAATGGAGACGAATGATACTTGGGACCTGACGATCTGTTGGAGTGTGAGCAGGGTAATATTTAGTGAAGGGATTCAGGGAAACCGGTTATTTTCGTATAGTCGGACTTGAGTCCTGGAAATGGGAAGTACAATGCCTGTACTTTAAAGGAGGGGTTTGGGATATTGGCAGTTTGGAGGGATATGTTGTGTATCTTTATACGTATATGCTTCTAAACTGTTGTATTCTGAGCACCTCTGCAAAAACAGTGATAATGTGTGAGTGTGGTGAAAGTGTTGAATGATGATGAAAGTATTTTCTTTTTGGGGATTTTCTTTCTTTTTTGGGTCACCCTGCCTCGGTGGGAGACGACCGACTTGTTGAAAAAAAATATATATATATATATATATATATATAGATATATATATATATATATATATATATATATATATATATATATATATATATATATATATATATATATATATATATATATATATATATATATATATATATACATATATATATATATATATATATATATATATATATATATATATATATATATATCTATATATATATATATATATATATATATATATATATATATATACATATATGCAATAAGATCACAGTAAACAGGTGATTTCAATGCTCTATTTATTCATGTAAGAGATTTTAACCATCCAATTGATTTTCAAAAAGTTGAGAAAGTAGTATCAAGCAAGTCCATGGTCGACAGGAATATAATTGAATCTTGTTTCATAAAAAGCAGTTTTGACAAAAATATGAATATTTCCTTTGGTTTATATAAATTAGATCCATTTATAATTAATAGAATTTGGGAAGAATTTAATAATACACTGGACAAATAATAATTTTGAAATTTTCTTGGGTAGAATAGTTTGTGGGTGAGTTGTGCAAAGGACCTATCCAAGTTGGGTCGGCGCGCGTCAGGTGTTTAACCGTTGTGGGATCTGATAGTGAGGTGCTGGCCAGACCCCTTATATAGCTTCCTTGGATGCTTTACTCTCATAGTTCCTTGATAATGTGAGTAGTCACGAAAGCGCTTGGAATTTCTCTATTCTTTCAGAGTGGTTGTATATATATATATATATATATATATATATATATATATATATATATATATATATATATATATATATATATATATATATATATATATATATATATATATATATATATATATATATATATACAGTGGTCCCTCGCTTTTCGTAGTTCTCGGCAATCGTAAATTTCGCCAATCATAGGGGTATTTTCGTATAAACATGGACTCACTTTTCATAGGTTGACTCGCAAATAGTAGTTCGTCCGGGATGCGTACGCACGGTGTGAGCCGGGGAGGCCTCCCTACCCAGCCAGTCTGGCATTGTTTACCAGTGAGTGAAGGTCCCCTCAAGTGCTCCTACGAAATATTTCATAATATTCCACTCATTTTAGTGCTTGCAAGTACTAAATAAGCTACCATGGCTTCAAAGAAAGCTCCTAGTGCCAAGCCTGTGGTAAAGAAGGTGAGAAATATGCACAGTGGCAGTCTTGGGCCATTTTAGGGAAGTGTTAAAGAGACACCAGAAACAGAGCTCTCTCCACAGTTACTTTGTGAGACAAAACTAGAGTGACTCTCAAGGTGGTCCTAGTGGCATTAAGAAACAAAGAGAAGCAACCCCAGAGAAGCAATTGGTACCTGAGGTGTTGCTGGAAGGGGATTCCCCTTCCAAACTGTAAACAATCCACTCTCTCTCCTCCTCCAGTCTCCCATACACTAAGAAGAATCTTCAATAAAGGTAAGTGTTATGCTGTTAATGTTTCATTCATCATTTCCCATTGTATTGTTTATGTACTACATGTATATTTCATGTAAAAATTTGTTTTGTTTTAATACTTCTGGGTGTCTGGAACGGATTAATTGTATTTACATTATTTCTTATGGGGAAAATTGATTCGCAAATGGTAAATTTCGTTTATAGTAACGGCTCCAGGAACGGATTAATTACGAAAAACGAGGGACCACTGTATATATATATACATGTCGTACCAAATAGGTAAATCTGGTCAATTAGCAAGAACTCATTTAAAATTTGATTCTTTCAAAAATTCTCTTGTATGCGTTTAAAGATATATTTTTTCATTTAGTTAATGTAAAAATAATTTAGCCTAATCCTATTAAGAGATGTCACTAATGGGCGGTTACAGTGACTGATAGAATAAAATTACCGCCCAATAAGCCTGACCTCAATTGAAGGCAAATTACTAGAGTCAGTTATAGCTGAGATTATAAGAAGCCATCTCGATAAGCATAGCTTGATTAATGATACTCAGCATGGATTCACAAGAGGCCGGTCTTGTCTAACTAATTTATTAACTTTCTTCAGTAAAGCTTTTGAGGCTGTTGACCACGATAAAGAATTTGATATTATTTACTTAGATTTTAGTAAGGCTTTTGATAGAGTTCCGCACCAAAGACTGTTAAAGAAAGTGGCAGCTCATGGCATTGGGAGAAAAGTGCTCTCGTGGATCGAGTCATGGCTCACTGACAGGAAGCAGAGAGTGTCCATAAATGGGGTTAAATCCGAGTGGGGATCAGTAACAAGTGGCGTTCCACAGGGATCAGTCTTGGGCCCGTTGTTGTTTATAATATATATCAATGATCTTGATGAGGGAATTACTAGTGATATGAGCAAATTCGCCGATGACACAAAGATAGGTAGGATAATTGATTCAAACGTAGATGTTATGGAACTTCAGAAAAGTGGCAGATGCAGTTCAATGTAGATAAATGCAAGGTTCTGAAGCTTGGGAGTGCCCATAACCCTAGTACTTATAAGTTAAATGATGTAGAACTTAGCCATACAGATTGCGAAAAGGACTTGGGGGTTATGGTGAGCAGCAACCTTAAACCAAGACAGCAATGCCTAAGCGTACGTAATAAGGCAAATAGATTACTGGGATTTATATCAAGAAGTGTAAGCAACAGAAGTCCAGAGGTCATACTGCAGCTTTATACATCATTAGTAAGGCCTCACCTAGATTATGCAGCTCAGTTCTGGTCTCCGTATTACAAAATGGACATAAATTCGTTAGAAAACATTCAGCGTAGGATGACTAAATTAATACATAGCATTAGAAATCTTCCTTATGAAGAAAGATTAAGACTCTTAAGTTACATTCACTTGTTAGACGAAGAATGAGAGGAGACCTGATCGAAGTGTATAAGTGGAAGATAGGTATTAATAAAGGGGATATTAATAAGGTCTTGAGGATGTCTCTCCAAGAGAGAACCCGCAGTAATGGATTTAAATTAGATAAGTTTAGATTTAGAAAGGATATAGGAAAGTATTGGTTTGGAAATAGGGTAGTTGATGAGTGGAACAGTCTACCTAGTTGGGTTATTGAGGCTAGGACTTTGGGTAGTTTCAAATTTAGGTTGGATAAGTACATGAGTGGGAGGGGTTAGATTTGAGTGGGACTTTCACATCAGAGCTTATTTCTTGGGTAGCATTGAAAATTGGGTTGGGCAAATGTTTTGTTAGTGGGATGAATTGTAAAGGACCTGCCTAGTATGGGCCAACAGGCCTGCTGCAGTGTTCCTCCTTTCTTATGTTCTTATGTTCTTATGTAGAAACAACAACAACAGCAACAACAACAACAACAGCAACAACAACAACAAGAACAACAACAACAACAACAACAACAACAACAACAACAGCAACAACAACAACAACAGCAACAACAACAACAACAGCAACAACAACAACAAGAACAACAACAACAACAACAACAACAACAACAGCAACAACAACAACAACAGCAACAACAACAACAACAACAACAACAACAACAACAGCAACAACAACAACAACAGCAACAACAACAACAACAACAACAACAACAACAACAGCAACAACAACAACAACAACAACAACAACAACAACAGCAACAACAACAACAACAGCAACAACAACAACAACAACAGCAACAACAACAACAACAACAACAACAACAACAACAGCAACAACAACAACAACAGCAACAACAACAACAACAACAACAACAACAACAACAACAACAACAACAGCAACAACAACAACAACAACAACAACAACAACAACAACAACAACAACAGCAACAACAACAACAACAACAACAACAACAACAACAACAACAGCAACAACAACAACAACAGCAACAACAACAACAACAGCAACAACAACAACAAGAACAACAACAACAACAACAACAACAACAACAACAACAACAACAACAACAACAACAACAACAACAACAACAACAACAACAACAACAGCAACAACAACAACAACAGCAACAACAACAACAACAACAACAACAACAACAACAACAACAACAACAACAACAACAACTACAACAACAATAATAATAATAATAATAATAATAATAATAATAATAATAATAATAATAATATTACTTATATGAGCATTGTTACAATGACTTAGTCATAGTAACCTATGTAAGTGTTAAGTGTAAGTGTTAAGTGTAAGCTTTAAGTGTAAGTGTTAAGTGTAAGTGTTAAGTGTAAGTGTTAAGTGTAAATGTTAAGTGTAAGCGTTAAATATAAGTGTTAAGTGAAAGTGTTAAGTGTAAGTGTTAAGTGTAAATGTTAAGTGAAAGTGTTAAGTGTCAGTGTTAAGTGCCAGTGTTAAGTGTCAGTGTTAAGTATAAGTGTTAAGTGTAAGTGTTAAGTGTAAGTGTTAAGTGTAAGTGTTAAGTGGAAGTGTTAAGTGTCAGTGTTAAGTGTAAGTGTTAAGTGTAAGTGTTAAGTGTAAATGTTAAGTGTAAGTGTTAAGTGTAAGTGTTAAGTGAAAGTGTTAAGTGTAAGTGTTAAGTGTAAATGTTAAGTGAAAGTGCTAAGTGTCAGTGTTAAGTGTAAGTGTTAAGGGAAAATGTTATGTGTCAGTGTTAAGTGTAAGTGTTAAGTGTAAGTGTTAAGTGTAAATGTTAAGTGTAAGAGTTAAGTGTAAGTGTTAAGTGAAAGTGTTAAGTGCCAGTGTTAAGTGTCAGTGTTAAGTGTCAGTGTTAAGTATAAGTGTTAAGTATAAGTGTTAAGTGTAAGTGTTAAGTGTAAGTGTAAAGTGTAAGTGTTAAGTGTAAGTGTTAGGTATAAGCGTTAAGTATAAGTGTTAAGTGTTAAGTATAATTGTTAAGTGTAAGTGTTAAGTGTAAGTGTTAAGTATAAGTGTTAAGCGTCAGTTTTAAGTGTAAGTGTTAAGTATAAATGTTAAGTGTTAAGTATAAGTGTTAAGTGTAAGTGTTAAGTGTAAGTGTTAAGTGTAAGTGTTAAGTGTAAGTGTTAAGTGTAATTGTTAAGTGTAAGTGTTAAGTGTAAGTGTTAAGTGTAAGTGTTAAGGGAAAGTGTTATGTGTCAGTGTTAAGTGTAAGTGTTAAGTGTAAGTGTTAAGTGTAAGTGTTAAGCGTAAGTGTTAAGTGAAAGTGTTAAGTGCCAGTGTTAAGTGTCAGTGTTAAGTATAAGTGTTAAGTGTAAGTGTTAAGTGTAAGTGTTAAGTGTAAGTGTTAAGTGAAAGTGTTAAGTGTCAGTGTTAAGTGTCAGTGTTAAGTGTCAGTGTCAAGTGTCAGTGTTAAGTATAAGTGTTAAGTGTAAGTCTTAAGTGTAAGTGTTAAGTGTAAGTGTTAAGTGTAAATGTTAAGTGAAAGTGTTGAGTGTCAGTGTTAAGTGTCAGTGTTAAGTGTAAGTGTTAAGTGTGAGTGTTAAGTGTAAGTGTTAAGTGTCAGTGTTAAGTATAAGTGTTAAGTATAAGTATTAAGTGTAAGTGTTAAGTGTAAGTGTTAAGTGTAAGTGTTAAGTGTAAGTGTTAAGTAAAAGTGTTAAGTATAAGTGTTAAGTGTTAAGTGTAATTGTTAAGTGTAAGTGTTAAGTGTAAGTTTTAAGTGTCAGTGTTAAGTATAAGTGTTAAGTGTTAAGTGTAATTGTTAAGTGTAAGTGTTAAGTTAAAGTGTTAAGTGTAAGTGTTAAGTGTCAGTGTTAAGTGCGAGTGTTAAGTGTAAATTTAAGTGAATGTGTTAAGTGTCAGTGTTAAGTGTCAGTGTTAAGTGTAAGTGTTAAGTGTGAGTGTTAAGTGTAAGTGTTAAGTGTCAGTGTTAAGTATAAGCGTTAAGTATAAGTGTTAAGTGTAAGTGTTAAGTGTAAGTGTTAAGGGTAAGTGTTAAGTGTAAGTGTTAAGTGTAAGTGTTAAGTATAAGTGTTAAGTATAAGTGGCAAGTGTTAAGTGTAACTGTTAAGTGTAAGTGTTAAGTGTAAGCGTTAAGTGTAAGTGTTAAATGTAAGTGTTAATTACAAGAGTTAGGTGCAAGTGTTGAGTGTAAGTGTTAAGTATAAGTGTTAAGTGTAAGTGTTAAGTGTAATTGTTAAGTGTAAGTGTTAAGTGTAAGTGTTAAGTGTAAGTGTTAAGGGAAAGTGTTATGTGTCAGTGTTAAGTGTAAGTGTTAAGTGTAAGTGTTAAGTGTAAGTGTTAAGCGTAAGTGTTAAGTGAAAGTGTTAAGTGCCAGTGTTAAGTGTCAGTGTTAAGTATAAGTGTTAAGTGTAAGTGTTAAGTGTAAGTGTTAAGTGTAAGTGTTAAGTGAAAGTGTTAAGTGTCAGTGTTAAGTGTCAGTGTTAAGTGTCAGTGTCAAGTGTCAGTGTTAAGTATAAGTGTTAAGTGTAAGTGTTAAGTGTAAGTGTTAAGTGTAAGTGTTAAGTGTAAATGTTAAGTGAAAGTGTTGAGTGTCAGTGTTAAGTGTCAGTGTTAAGTGTAAGTGTTAAGTGTGAGTGTTAAGTGTAAGTGTTAAGTGTCAGTGTTAAGTATAAGTGTTAAGTATAAGTATTAAGTGTAAGTGTTAAGTGTAAGTGTTAAGTGTAAGTGTTAAGTGTAAGTGTTAAGTAAAAGTGTTAAGTATAAGTGTTAAGTGTTAAGTGTAATTGTTAAGTGTAAGTGTTAAGTGTAAGTTTTAAGTGTCAGTGTTAAGTATAAGTGTTAAGTGTTAAGTGTAATTGTTAAGTGTAAGTGTTAAGTTAAAGTGTTAAGTGTAAGTGTTAAGTGTCAGTGTTAAGTGCGAGTGTTAAGTGTAAATTTAAGTGAATGTGTTAAGTGTCAGTGTTAAGTGTCAGTGTTAAGTGTAAGTGTTAAGTGTGAGTGTTAAGTGTAAGTGTTAAGTGTCAGTGTTAAGTATAAGCGTTAAGTATAAGTGTTAAGTGTAAGTGTTAAGTGTAAGTGTTAAGGGTAAGTGTTAAGTGTAAGTGTTAAGTGTAAGTGTTAAGTATAAGTGTTAAGTATAAGTGGCAAGTGTTAAGTGTAACTGTTAAGTGTAAGTGTTAAGTGTAAGCGTTAAGTGTAAGTGTTAAATGTAAGTGTTAATTACAAGAGTTAGGTGCAAGTGTTGAGTGTAAGTGTTAAGTATAAGTGTTAAGTGTAAGTGTTAAGTGTAATTGTTAAGTGTAAGTGTTAAGTGTAAGTGTTAAGTGTAAGTGTTAAGGGAAAGTGTTATGTGTCAGTGTTAAGTGTAAGTGTTAAGTGTAAGTGTTAAGTGTAAGTGTTAAGCGTAAGTGTTAAGTGAAAGTGTTAAGTGCCAGTGTTAAGTGTCAGTGTTAAGTATAAGTGTTAAGTGTAAGTGTTAAGTGTAAGTGTTAAGTGTAAGTGTTAAGTGAAAGTGTTAAGTGTCAGTGTTAAGTGTCAGTGTTAAGTGTCAGTGTCAAGTGTCAGTGTTAAGTATAAGTGTTAAGTGTAAGTGTTAAGTGTAAGTGTTAAGTGTAAGTGTTAAGTGTAAATGTTAAGTGAAAGTGTTGAGTGTCAGTGTTAAGTGTCAGTGTTAAGTGTAAGTGTTAAGTGTGAGTGTTAAGTGTAAGTGTTAAGTGTCAGTGTTAAGTATAAGTGTTAAGTATAAGTATTAAGTGTAAGTGTTAAGTGTAAGTGTTAAGTGTAAGTGTTAAGTGTAAGTGTTAAGTAAAAGTGTTAAGTATAAGTGTTAAGTGTTAAGTGTAATTGTTAAGTGTAAGTGTTAAGTGTAAGTGTTAAGTGTCAGTGTTAAGTATAAGTGTTAAGTGTTAAGTGTAATTGTTAAGTGTAAGTGTTAAGTTAAAGTGTTAAGTGTAAGTGTTAAGTGTCAGTGTTAAGTGTGAGTGTTAAGTGTAAATTTAAGTGAATGTGTTAAGTGTCAGTGTTAAGTGTCAGTGTTAAGTGTAAGTGTTAAGTGTGAGTGTTAAGTGTAAGTGTTAAGTGTCAGTGTTAAGTATAAGCGTTAAGTATAAGTGTTAAGTGTAAGTGTTAAGTGTAAGTGTTAAGGGTAAGTGTTAAGTGTAAGTGTTAAGTGTAAGTGTTAAGTATAAGTGTTAAGTATAAGTGGCAAGTGTTAAGTGTAACTGTTAAGTGTAAGTGTTAAGTGTAAGCGTTAAGTGTAAGTGTTAAATGTAAGTGTTAATTACAAGAGTTAGGTGCAAGTGTTGAGTGTAAGTGTTAAGTATAAGTGTTAAGTGTAAGTGTTAAGTGTTAAGTGTAAGTGTTAAGTGTAAGTGTTAAGTGTAAGTGTTGAATGTAAGTGTTAATTACAAGAGTTAGGTGTAAGTGTTGAGTGTAAGTGTTAAGTATAAGTGTTAAGTGTTAAGTGTAAGTGTCAAGTGTAAGTGTTAAGTGTAAGTGTTAAGTGTTAAGTGTAAGTGTCAAGTGTAAGTGTTAAGTGTAAGTGTTAAGTGTCAGTGTTAAGTATCAGTGTTAAGTGTAAGCGTTAAGGGGAAGTGTTAAGTGTAAGTATTAACTGTCAGTGTTAAGTGTAAGTGTTAAGTATGAGTATTAAGTGTAAGCGTTAAGCATAAGTGTCAACTGTAAGTGTTAAATATAAGTTTTAAGTGTAAGTGTTAAGTGTCAGTGTTAAGTGTAAGCGTTAAGTGTAAGTGTTAAGTATAAATGTTAAGTGTAACTGTTAAGTGTAAGTGTTAAGTGTCAGTGTTAAGTGTAAGTGTTAATTATAAGCGTTAAGTGTAAGTGTTAAGTGTAAATTTTAAGTATAAGTGTTAAGTGTAAGTGTTAAGTATAAGTGTTAAGTGTAAGTGTTAAGTATAAGTGTTAAGTGTAAGTTTTAAGTGTAAGTGTGTTAATTGTAAATGTTAAGTGTCAGTGTTAAGTGTCAGTGTTGAGTGTCAGTGTTAAGTGTAAGCGCTAAGTGTAAGTGTTAAGTGCAAGTGTTAACTGTAAGTGTTAAGTTAAGATGAGTTGATGATGCCATATATGAGCCAGAACATGTGTTGATGGTACCATCTATGAACCAGGAAGATGTGTT
Organism: Cherax quadricarinatus; assembly: GCF_038502225.1. Lineage (NCBI taxonomy): Eukaryota > Metazoa > Arthropoda > Malacostraca > Decapoda > Parastacidae > Cherax > Cherax quadricarinatus. The sequence goes on along the minus strand of NC_091311.1, from coordinate 6,204,061 downwards.
GATGGTGCCATGAATGAACCAACAAGACGTGTTGATGGTGCCATGCATGAACCAACAAGGCGTGTTGATGGTGCCATGCATGAACCAACAAGACGTGTTGATGGTGCCATGCATGAACCAACAAGACGTGTTGATGGTGCCATGCATGAACCAACAAGGCGTGTTGATGGTGCCATGCATGAACCAACAAGGCGTGTTGATGGTGCCATGCATGAACCAACAAGACGTGTTGATGGTGCCATGCATGAACCAACAAGACGTGTTGATGGTGCCATGCATGAACCAACAAGACGTGTTGATGGTGCCATGCATGAACCAACAAGACGTGTTGATGGTGCCATGCATGAACCAACAAGACGTGTTGATGGTGCCATGCATGAACCAACAAGACGTGTTGATGGTGCCATGCATGAACCAACAAGGCGTGTTGATGGTGCCATGCATGAACCAACAAGACGTGTTGATGGTGCCATACATGAACCAACAAGGCGTGTTGATGGTGCCATGCATGAACCAACAAGGCGTGTTGATGGTGCCATGCATGAACCAACAAGGCGTGTTGATGGTGCCATACATGAACCAACAAGACGTGTTGATGGTGCCATGCATGAACCAACAAGACGTGTTGATGGTGCCATGCATGAACCAACAAGGCGTGTTGATGGTGCCATGCATGAACCAACAAGACGTGTTGATGGTGCCATGCATGAACCAACAAGACGTGTTGATGGTGCCATGCATGAACCAACAAGACGTGTTGATGGTGCCATGCATGAACCAACAAGACGTGTTGATGGTGCCACTTGGTTGAAGGAGCAGCTGAGACAGATATGTCAGGTGACCTTATCATGTCAGACTTACACCACATTCACTCGCCTAACAGAAACATGAGAAATATGATGATATCTAACCCTGAGACACAGGAACCATACATGCCCAGAGGCACAGGAACCATACATGTCCAGAGGCACAGGAACCATACATGTCCAGAGGCACAGGAACCATACATGTTCAGAGACACAGGGACCATACATTTACAGAGACACAGGAACCTTACATGTGCAGAGACACTGGAACCATACATGTCCAGAAGCACAGGAACCATACATGTTCAGAGGCACAGGAACCATACATGTGAAGAGACACAGGAACTATAAATGCCCAGAGACACAGGAATCATACATGTCCAGAGGCACAGGAACCATACATGTGCAGAGACACGGGAACCATACATGTTCAGAGACACAAGAACCATACATGTGCAGAGACACAGGAACCATACATGTACAGAGACACAGGAACCACACATGTTCAGAGACACAGGAACTATACATGTTCAGAGACACGGGAACCATACATGTGCAGAGACACAGGAACCATACATGCTCAGAGACACAGGGACCATACATTTACAGAGACACAGGAACCTTACATGTGCAGAGACACAGGAACCATACATGTTCAGAGACACAGGAACCATACATGTTCAGAGACACAGGAACTATACATGTTCAGAGACACAGGAACCATACATGTGCAGAGACACAGGGACCATACATTTACAGAGACACAGGAACCTTACATGTGCAGAGACACAGGAACCATACATGTTCAGAGACACAGGAACCATACAGGTACAGAGACACAGGAACCATGCATGTTCAGAGACACGGGAACCATACATGTTCAGAGATACAGGAATCGTACATGTTCAGAGATACAGGAACCAGACATGTTCAGAGACACAGGAACAATACAGGTACAGAGACACAGGAACCATACATGTTCAGAGACACAGAAACAATACAGGAACAAAGACACAGGAACCATAAATGTTCAGAGGAACAGGAACAATACAGTTAAAGAGACACAGGAACCATACAATTAGAGAAACAGGAACCATACATGTTAGAGAGACACAGGAACCATACATGTACAGAGACACAAGAACCATACATCTACAGAGACACAGGAACCATACAGATATAGAGGAAAAGGAACCATACATCTACAAAGACATAGGAACCATACATGTTCAGAGACACAAGAACCATACATCTACAGAGACACAGGAACCATACATGTTCAGAGACACAGGAACCATACATGTTCGGAGACACAGGAATCATTCATGTTCAGAGACACTGGGACCATATAGGTACAGAGACACAGGAGCTGTTACAAAAAACGCGATTCTAAAAGCTTGGAGATCTCCAGTGAATACTAGAAAGGACTGCCCTTCTAGCATCCAGCCTGTTACTGGGTTTTCGTAACAATTAGTCAGTATCCTTGTCCAATTATCCATTAGAATTCAGTATAATTCAATAGTGCTTCAGGATTACAACTGGTAGGCTACTAACTAGAGAAATTAAGATTTAATAAATTTATTAAGTCTAGAGGTATATTATCAAATTAAATTAATCACAGCAATCAAAATAAAATCAATCTCTCGAGTTCAATATTATTTTGCTGAAAGCACATATCACATTTATAATTCTTAAGTACCGTCTGGTACATTAGCATTTAATAAGATATTACAAATATGTACAAGTAAGTTTGTGTATGCGTGTAAGTGCTCTAAGTAGTTCACTATGTCTCACGACTCGACTAGACTTAAACAAGTGACTGACAAAGTCCTCACATAAACTAACTTCTTGACCGACTGGCAACCAGAACAGTCTGCTTGAACAATGAAAAGAATGCTAAGCCCAATAGCCATATAACAAGCGACTGCGACACAATCAGGATCAAGGAGATAATATAACGACACTAAGTAGGGACCATCAGCAGATCCTCCACAAAAGTTACAAAACTCCCATACTACTGAATATAAGTTCAGCATAGGAAAAACCCTGACTGTGACAATACACAGAAACCAGTACAAATTAGGTCATAAGCTATAGCTAAGGACCTGAGATGTTCAGAGTGTCTAAGCGACACACAACCTCAGTACAACGTCGAAAATCACGAAGTCTATACAATGTTCTGTGAACAGAGTTCTACAGAACTAACAAGAATAATGAGACAGAAAATCTGTCCAACCACCAAGCGAGTCTAGAGCAGACTGAATACTTCAAGCGAGGTGAGGACACCCCCCCCTCGATCACCTGATAGCCCCATGGACAGCACAGCTCAGAAGCCGGCAGTATAACGAGCGACAAGCGATAATTACAGTAGTTTGACAATCAAGACTTGAACTGAGCACATATTATGTACATCCTAACAACATAAGTCAAATAACAATATAAGGCAATACATTTGCGATTTAGCTATTATCGCAAATATAAGCAATATAAAATTATATGAAAATGTAATATACATTATATATATACATAATAATCATTGTAACCCATTCAGGGGTTGCAACACCCCCCCCCCCCCAACACGACAGACGGTCGCACTAGGAGTTGCATTAAGGTCTTTCACATTATTACTGATTACTCATATCAATACAATTTAATATAAATATTAATCAGTCTCTCTTGTGCCAAGCACCTCTACAATTTCACAGCGTCCGTCACTAGGATATGCCCCTAGTACTAGGGCAGTACACAGTATCGTATCTCTGCATACTCGTGGTTATATACATCAGTGTAGAGACAGGATAGCGCTGACAAGGAGGGCACGTTGAGGCTCGATCATAATAGAGGAGACTGCATTCCACTCTTAAGTAGTGGTTGTGGAATGCGAGGCAGTACGAACATCTGAGTATGAAACAGCTTAAGCAGGTGTGTAGTGAGGGGGGGGGTCTGCGACAGGACAGTGTTGCGTCAAGCAGTACATCACCCACACGACACTACCCACTCAACACTCAGCTTATGTCTCCTTCTCACACAACAATACTGTGAATACATAAATATAATAATTAGACATGACATGAGTATATATAGTTAATATGGGCTGGAGGGATTAAGTTACTTTACTGAATTTGACATAGCAAGTAACAAAAAGTATTTGGGCATAAAATTACGTAAATTTTAAATGGGGATAGATTTTTAGATTTTGCCACCGAAGTGGCTAGTTTATTGTGCACCCCATATCCATCCTGTGGACGGTAGCGCGAGAGCATATGGATACACAAAAGGCCTAGGAACTAGGCCCCAAAGGGTTAACAGGAATACATATGGATTTATATCTACATATCTATAGTTCACTTATCTGTTACAAGCAAATTTAGGAAATTTGCTTAGTATATCTGGTATCTTATTTTCATTAATAAGATATCTTGACATGTCACATAGGTTATTATACTGTCTGTCTCTGTATTCCTCAATAAGTGGACAATTAAGCACATAGTGTTCAAGAGAGTGACCATATGCCTGATCACATAATTTACATTTAGTTTGATCATCATCTGTGTGTCTCCCAAACTGCCAGAAGTACTTGTAACCAAGCCTAAGCCTGGCCACTACAACATCAGTCAGTCTGTTCACATTGCAAGTTGCTCCATAAACATACTTATCTACGTTCATGTTATCATAGTGGGTTATAGATCTACTCAGGCTTCTAACTGCATTCCTATAACAATCATTTTCATTATTTACTTCTCTCCTAATATTATTCCTAATGCTAGACACAGTTATACCAAAGTTATATTCTACATTCTCCTTCTGGGTACTCTTCTTGGCTAACATATCAACTTTATCATGAAGGAGTAATCCAATGTGTGATGGGATCCATAGCAATTGTACATTAATTCCTTTGTCCCTAATTTTTGAGTATCTATACCTGGCTTCTCCAATGAGCATGTTGTTGGAGTCATTTTATGAGTCAAGAGCCTTCAATGATGACATAGAATCAGTAATGATGACAGAGTCAAGCTCAGTGTCATAGGTTAGCTTTAGCGCCATTAGGATTGCAAACAATTCAGTTTGCAGTGTAGACGCCCTGTTGTTAATTCTTATGCCTAACTCAACAAATTTATTATCGTTCTTAACTAGGGAGGTGGCAACAAGAGCAGATGCAGCCCTGCCAGAAGACTCCTGTTTAGATCCATCAGTGTATATAACTTGTGATAACTTATTACTACCAGCTAGGTGAGAAATTTCTTCTTGAGCAGTTGCTCTAACAAGAGATTTAAGGAAGGGATTACTAGCAATGAGCTTCTTGGGAGGGACTTGTAGGTATGTGATATTAAATGAACACATCTTCCATGGAGGGGTGAAATGCTCTTGTTGCCTACAGTGATACAGTTCATGCAGGTTATAAAACTTAATGCAATTGCACGTTTTCACAATCCATTTAGATCTGTGTGTATTTACCTCTAGACACTTGGTAAGATTCACTGTGACAGTGTCTGGTTCGTTTCTCAACATTCTAATACCGAGTACAGTGTTAATTTCAACAATCCTATCACTGATACTAGAAATACCAAGCTCCTTCCTCATGTTAAGAACTTTTGTAGATCTGGGACAGCCAAGAATAATCCTGAGAGCTTCATTTTGCATTAACTCCAAGGGTCGGAGAGAACTTTCTCTAGCTAATATCAACATGGGAGCAGCATAATCAATTAAGGACCTAACATAGGCTATGTACATCATTCTCACGATTCTCACATTAGCACCATAGTTGGGATTGTAGCCAGCAACAGCTTTGAGAGCATTTAGCCTAGCTTTACATTTCTTGTTTAGTTGTGGTATAGTGGATTTGTTAAAGGGTACATCTACACCAAGATATCTGTACGTTTTAACGTAGCTAATGATTTCACCCTGCAAATAGATGGGTGGGGGATGTCGTTTGCTTGTTAATATCTTTATTTTAGGGAAGATATTATGAGGCCTAGTCGATTACAAATTGCTTGAACTTCATTAAGAATGATATTCATCTTCTTATGCCCTGTTGTATGGATCATGATATCATCAGCACAGCTTATAGCTATATGTTTAGGTGAGGCAGGTAGAGCATTTAGGAGAGCATTAATCAGAATATTAAATAGCATGGGACTAAGAACTCCTCCCTGCGGTGTACCTAAAGACATTTCTTGAGAATCACTTCTGAAGCCTTGGTAAAGGACAGAGGATACTCTATTTGACAGGTATCCTATTATCCAGCAGAGTAAGCTACCACCAATATTCATTTTGGCTAGTTCATGTAGTATAACGGTTCTGTTCGCAATATCAAATGCAGATTTTAGATCAAGAAAAGTGGTAAAACTAGTAGAGGTGTGTGCAGTGAGAAAGGTGGAAATACAGTTCCGCACACTTTTACCTTTCATGAACCCATAGAGGTAGGGGGAAAGTTGATGTCTGATTCTGTAGTACAGTCTGTTAAGCATCATTCTTTCAAAAGTTTTACAAAGACAACTAGTTAAGGAGATCGGCCTAAATGTATCAGGCTGTTGGGGCTTAGGGATAGGCACAATGAGACTATTGGTCCAGGAAGTAGGAAGAACGCCCTCAATGTAACTGAGATTATACAGTGCCAACAGAGGGTTATCAGGCACGTGCCTTAGAGTTCTGAGAATATCATAGGTTATACCATCCTCTCCAGGAGCAGTTGATCGACCTTTGGTTAATGCATTATCTAATTCATACTCGGTAAAGAGGCAATCACTCTCATCAATATTTTGGCTCATAAAATTAATCAGTTTCAACATTTCTACAGAAGTACTCTCTAAATTTTTTCTAATATGAGATGGAAGGTTTTCATGTCTGGATGTTTTGGACCAGTCATTTATGAGGTCATTTGCTTTTTCAAGAGGAAAGGGATGAGCAACATTGCCAGTCTTTTTCCTGGTTATTTTATTTATACCTTTCCAAGCCAAACTCAAAGGGGTGGACCTATTTAATCCACTAACAAACTGTTCCCATTCCTGTTGCCTAAGTTCTTCCTTTCTATTCCTTGCATTTGTTAGTGCAGCTTGGAACGTTCTGAGCAGGTCTGGGGTTCTACATTCACGGTATGCTTTACCAATCCTCCTAGCTGCATGTGTTAGATTGCGCAGCTGTGGATCATTATAGTATTTACATTGGTTTTTATTGTTATTTATAGTGGAGGGTTTTTGTTTCCTATTCCTGCCCACTTGATCTGTGAGAACACTCTCAATAGTGGTAATTAAATCATCATTAAATTTTTGTGTGCCAATGGGCTCGTAATTCTTATACCATTGATCCAAGTGGTTAATAAAGTTGTCTCTGTGTTCTGGTTTGAGAATAAGTTTCCTCCTTCTGTATTTAGCTCCTTGATTGCTGGAGATGTGATCAAGATTGACAGTTGTTATTCTTGGGAAGTGATCAGATAGAAGATCATCAACTATGACAGAGTCATGCATCGTATATGATGTATTAAATCCAAGACACAGATCTAGTATGCCACCATATATGTGAGTAGGCTCAGTAGTGCCCACAATTCGAACATTATCATGCTCATTTAGCAATCTCACTAGTTTAGTTCCATTGGTGTTTGTTATAGACCCACCAATATTCTTATGTCTGGCATTAAAATCTCCAAGAATGATGGTAGGTTCACTATTGATGCGATCTGGTAAAGCATCAGGTCGAAGCTGGTTCGCTGGGGCATAGAGATTAAAAATGTTTATGGAAAAATCGCCTGCATATACTCTGACACCATGATACTGCATGTTAACTCGACTCTGCAAGGAAAAGAGTGAATGTGGCAAGCTCTTTCTGACATACATCACACAACAGTTGGTTGACCTTAGGTTATAAGCTGCATATCCTGGCAAGTTTGGTGGAGGTGCTCCATCTTTCAATCTACATTCCTGCAAACAGATGACATGAATATTCTTGGTTGCACTAATATGATGTAAGTCAGGCAACCGCTTCCTGATGGAAGCAATGTTCCATGAAAAGATTTGTAATGTATCCATTGTAGTGAGTTATTACAATCTCTTGCTCATAAGATGGTAAAACTATTATGCTTTGACTACAGTGTGCAGATACTTAAGAGCAAATAGCATAGTTTGTACGTCTTTATCTTCAGGACCTTTATTTTTAAGCATTTTTCGGCATTTTGGCAGCCAGTGATAAGGCAAGTCTTGAAGGCAAGAGTTATGGGCTTCTTTCTTACAAATTGCTGGAAGCTGAACGGGGATTGCTGCACTTTTGACATCATCACCATGCTCAAGAGCATCATCCTGATTACATATATTTATTAAACTTGTCAGGATCTGTTCAAGATGCTCAATTTTTTTCTGGAAAGTTGTTATAATATGAGGAAGGTCTAACGAATCCAATGCCTCTCCGGAGGATGGCACTTCTGGGTTAGTGCTTTCTTTAACACCTATCACCTTAACAGGTACCATGGTTACATTAGTGTTCTCTGTTTCATCATTCATTGCAGGTAGGTCCTGTGCATCTGACTCATCTCCAATTTCCAGGGAGGTTACCTGTGTGGTGTCCGTCTGACTGTTGTAGTTGTGTGTATAGGGAGAAATGACAAACTCATCCCCATATTCAGGTGTAGCCATAGGTATCTGTAGTGGCAGACCAGTAGTTCCATATGTGCTAGCAGGGATGGCTAGCTCCTCCACAGCTGGTGTGTGTGATGGCATTCTAGTATCACCAGAATCCTTTGCAGTGAGGTGGGGTTCTTGCACACTTTGCAGAGGTTCAGTCTCAGATCTGGTTGTGGTAGACTGGATGGCCCCATCCTCAGTTACCATTAAAGGACTGTTATCAGGTTTACATAGAAGGTTGTTTGGGTTCTGACTTCAGTCCTTGTGGGAAACTGTAACCCCAACTTCTTTACAGTTAATACACTTAAATTTTTGGCTGTCAGGGCCTACTGTGCATTCTCTAGTGGAATGTTTCCCAGCACACTTACCACACCAAGAATGTAGTATTCCACAGTCTACTGCAACATGGCCATAGTGCTGGCATTTGTAACACCTACGTTTAGGGGGTAGGTACACTTCGATGTTTAGGAAACGTAAACCATGCACCCAGATATTCCGGGGGAGGGGCACAGGACCCACCCAACTGGCAATAATTTGGGATTTTCCTTAAAGTCTTTTAGGCTTGATGATATGCTCACTTAGAGTCAGATGGGATGGGTCCATGCAGAGAGGGTATCCAAAGATTATGATACTGACCCATTTTTTAAAGTGGTGAGTGTCTGATGGAGGTCGGAGCAGCTTAATACCCCCATAAGGTGTACTAAGTAGATCATTGATCAGTTCTGCATTCTGTTCCACAAACACAAAGTTGTGTGTGTTTTTCCTAAATTGGATCCTTGAGTTAGGATGCTTGTTTACAGCTGCCATTAGCCATGCACACTTAGCAGGCAGCGGGGTGTTGTCAGGAAAGTTCAGCTTAACACATTCTTCCTTTGAAGAAAGACTTCTTGCAGCCTCTGTGCACCAAGGACGTTTAGTATCACATTGTGTACGAGTCAAGTGAGTCTGACTACGTCGACGCTCTAGCCCTTTCTCGCTTTTTCTCTTTTGTTTACTTTTAAAGGTCTTGAAGCTATCTTCATTTCCATCACCTGCAGAAATAGGTTCCTCTACGACAGTTGCCATGTTTGCCAGTGATGATATCAGGTGTAAGACTCACAACACAAGAATTCCTCGCTTATCTTTCCCTTATAGCTTATGCAAGAGCAAATATTCACTACAAAGTCAGAAGTCCAAAATAGATCACAAGACACAAGTGCTCAAGTTCAATGAACACCTCCAACCATACTCAACCCAGACCACCACCACTCAATACGACACACACCCCACCAAAAACACACTCAGAGACCTCTTGTATGTGTGTTAATAATATGGTACATATAATGATATAATGGATGGTACAGGCGAGGTCTTACACCTTATCACAAATTACAAAGATGAAAAGAGAGAGAGAGAGAGAGAGAGAGAGAGAGAGAGAGAGAGAGAGAGAGAGAGAGAGAGAGAGAGAGAGAGAGAGAGAAAGTAGGTAATATTGAGCATAAAATTAGAATTCTGACATACATCACATTAAACATGAGGTTCAAATGATAACTTCCACTTGAGATAGTTCAGGCTACTGCCACCTAATGTACCTCACTGAAATAATAATATAGCAGACATCACAATGAATGCTGAAGACAACCTCTTACCCCAACCATAGATTGTAAACAGTATTACTAAAAAAAAAAAAAAAAAAAAAAACTAGGTAATGTTACAATGACAATGAGATAAATCACTCTGGTTGACTTCCTTGATCCATCCTGGGTAACTCACACGTTACTATGTTATACATGTATGCAAGCATAAGTGTGTAGCTGTAGATAGATGAACCAGTACCTAAACAATCTCACTTACACACGCGTTACTATGTATGACAAGTGTTACCAAGTACACCAAGTGTACACTTTATCACTTAGAATATACTTTTGTTGATGTAAATATAGGTGAGAGTGGTACACCGCTGGTCGTAATAAACACTCGTCAAAATGTTCCAAGGACACCACAAGAGCTAGAGCCTCTTTCTCAATAGTGGCATAATTTTTTCTGGTGTCGTTTAAGCTTAGATGAATAGTAACATATAGGATGAAGAATGTCAGTGGATGTTGACTGTTGGAGCAGCACAGCACCCACTGCATAACCACTCGCATCTATATGTAAAAAGAAGGGAAGATTGAAATTAGGACTTTTCAACACAGGAGCAGAGGATAGCAAGCGCTTCAACCTTTTGAACAAATCTGAACAATGTCTAGTCCGGATAAACTGAACTTTGCTACTAATGAACGTAGTGAGAGGTGTAGGTGGAGGTGTTTGTGCTGGCTTGCCTGTCACTTGACACACGTGGCAACGTCGCACATGATCAGCTACTGTTTCCTTCAACTTTGGCCAAGTAAAATGTTTTGCCAGTTTACCGAGTGTCTTCTTGACACCCAAATGTCCTCCTATGGGACTATTGTGAGCAAAATCAATGGCTTGTTCACGAAATGTAACTGGTAACACTACTAGATGCTTGACTGTGGTGGAAACACTATCAGCTGACAACTTACATGTATTTTTCTCCATCAGTACACCGTTGCTATAATAGTAACAATTATCGAGATCCTTTGCTTCACTCTCAGTAACTGCTATATCTCTTAGTCTTTCCAGTGACTGATCAACATACTGATCCTTGATTAAATCATCATGAGTTAGAAATTTAACGTCAGGTGTGTCCTGACTAGGTTGATGACCGGGGCGCAGAGCGTTACTAAACAACATATTCAATCCCAAATCATTGTCATCCACTAACTCAACAGGAGACAAGGATGGTTGTTGAATCTTTGACATAGCTCTAGTAATTGCACTGAGAGGAAATAAAATAGGTTTCTCTCTACAAGCTTCAATGGCATAATTATCATCAGTGTTATTATCAATCACAAGTGGTTCTTTACATATACCAGCATGAAGGATATCGTTCCCTATCAACAAGTCCACTGACCTGATGGGAAATCCACCACTGGATATACCCACTGAAATATAACCAGTATAATAGCTTGTTTCAATATAAACTTTGTGCAGAGGCACTTTTATAACAGCCCCTCCATAGGCTTCTAACAATACATCTATCTTGGTATAGGTATCGTCAGTTATGGTCAGTACATCTTCTCTGAAAGTAATTATCTCAGTTAGATGTGATTCGTCAAATCCTATTCTGCCTCTCGAAAAGTAAGGACTCATCGCTGAACGAATCTTTTCATCAGATACACTTTCTGACGCTAGTCATCTATCCTGAGTAACATTATCTAAAACAGTAGGATAAGAGGAATTGCTAGGATTTTGGTGCCTTTGTTGCTCGGAAGAGGATACGACTTGTGTGGGGGCGCCAGCCGCACGACTGCTTCTCATATCTCTTTTTAACTTATAGCAATACTCTCTAGTATGTCCTTTTCTGTTACAATAGGTACATTTAACTTTCTTCTTCTCGATATCAGATTTCTGTCTAGCCACAGAGACAGATTCAGGATTGTGAGTTTTCCTGGTAAAGGTACGAGAAGTTACAGTAGCAGGTACATCAGGCCGGCAATGAGCAGCTGATTTAGGTTGCCAACTTCTAGGACAATCTTTAGTTACCTTGTTTCTTTGTGTTTTAGTACGTACAAGTTTGTGAGAAATCTCGTAATTGTCTGCTAATGCTGCAGTTTCCAGAATATCTGAGGTAGTATGATTGATCAGATATTCTTGTATGTCAGCAGGCATACAGTTGTTAAACTCTTCGTGTAGTAACAACTGAACAAGACTGTCGTAGTTGTTACACTTGGCAGACCTACACCACCTCTGAAATGCAACTTTTTTCTCACGAGCAAACTCTACACAAGTTTGATCTTGTCGTCGTTGTAACGTACGAAATGCTCTTTGATAACTTACAGGTAACAAGTTATACGTCTCTAGAATTGTTTGTTTGACAGCGTCATAAGTAATGTACTTGGTAAATGGCAAAGCTGCAGTACAGGTTTGAGCTCTTCCTGTCAAAGCTGTATGCAACAAGGTTGCCCAGTGCTTACGTGGCCAGTTCATAGCACGAGCCTGGTTCTCAAACACATCAAAATAGGTGTCTAAGTCACTTTCAAAAAACTTAGGAACCATGGATGCAGCTTTCTGCACATTAAATGTGTCCTGTGATCTATCACTCTGTTGTCTTAACAGACGAATATTTTCTCTTTGGAAATCTTCTTCGTTCAATTTCCTCTGTGCCTCTATTTGTGTAGTCTGCAACATAAGGAGGCGTTCAAACCTCTCAAACTGTTTCTGAGAGATAGGACCAGTGGGTAATGGAGGAGTAGGGAAATTAACATGTCTTTCTGGACTGTCCTTAGGTCGGACACCTCGTCCAGCCGTCTCTAGAGAGTCTAGATCTGGTCTAGGATAAGTAAATACAGGTGTAGTATACACAGTACTAGCGTGAGGCTTAGTCATACCAGCTATACTCTGTACTCACCTATTTGTACTCACCTATTTGTGGTTGCAGGGGTCGAGTCCTAGCTCCTGGCCCCGCCTCTTCACCGGTTGCTACTGGGCCCTCTCTCTCCCCGCTCCATGAGCTTTATCAAACCTCGTCTTAAAACTGTGTATGGTTCCTGCCTCCACTACGTCATTTTCTAGGCTATTCCACTGCCTTACAACTCTATGACTGAAGAAATACTTCCTACTATCTCTCTGACTCATTTGTGTCTTCAACTTCCAATTGTGGCCTCTTGTTTCTGTGTCCCCTCCCTGGAACATCCTGTCTTTGTCCACCTTGTCTATTCCACGCAGTATTTTATATGTCGTTATCATGTCTCCCCTGACCCTCCTGTCCTCCAGTGTGGTCATGCCGATTTCCCTTAATCTTTCCTCATAGGACATTCCCCTTAGCTCTGGAACTAACCTTGTCGCAAACCTTTGTACTTTCTCTAGTTTCTTGATGTGCTTTATCAAGTGCGGGTTCCAAACAGGTGCTGCATACTCCAGTATGGGCCTGACATACACGGTGTACAGTGTCTTGAATGATTCCTTACTAAGGTATCGGAATGCTGTTCTCAGGTTTGCCAGGCGCCCATATGCTGCAGCAGTTATCTGATTGATGTGTGCTTCCGGAGACATGCTCGGTGTTATACTCACCCCAAGATCTTTCTTCTTGAGTGAGGTTTGCAGTCTTTGGACACCTAGCCTATACTCTGTCTGTGGTCTTCTGTGCCCCTCCCCCATCTTCATGACTTTGCATTTGGCAGGATTAAATTCGAGAAGCCATTTGCTGGACCAGGTGTCCAGTCTGTCCAGGTCTCTTTGAAGTCCTGCCTGGTCCTCATCAGATTTAATTCTCCTCATTAACTTCACATCATCTGCAAACAGGGACACTTCTGAGTCTAACCCTTCCGTCATGTCGTTCACATATACCAAAAATAGCACTGGTCCTAGGACCGACCCCTGTGGGACCCCGCTCGTCACAGGTGCCCACTGTGATACATCATTACGTACCATGACTCGTTGTTGCCTCCCTGTCAGGTATTCTCTGATCCATTGCAGTGCCCTTCCTGTTATATGCGCCTGATGCTCTAGCTTCTGCACTAATCTCTTGTGAGGAACTGTGTCAAAGGCCTTCTTGCAGTCCAAGAAGATGCAATCAACCCACCCCTCTCTCTCTTGTCTTACTTCTGTTATTTTATCATAAAACTCCAGAAGGTTTGTGACACAGGATTTGCCTTCCGTGAATCCGTGCTGGTTGGCATTTATACTCCTGTTCCGTTCCAGGTGCTCCACCACTCTCCTCCTGATAATCTTCTCCATAATTTTGCATACTATACACGTCAATGACACAGGTCTATAGTTTAGTGCCTCTTTTCTGTCTCCTTTTTTAAAAATGGGAACTACATTTGCCGTCTTCCATACCTCAGGTAGTTGCCCAGTTTCCAGGGATGTGTTGAAGATTGTGGTAAGTGGCATGCACAACATATCTGCTCCCTCTCTAAGGACCCATGGGGAGATGTTGTCTGGTCCCATTGCCTTTGAGGTATCGATGTCCCTTAGCAGTTTCTTCACCTCCTCCTCATCTGTATGTATGTCGTCCAACACTTGTTGGTGTATTCCTTGCTGGTGTCCCCATCTGGTCTGTCCCCCCAGAGTCCTTCCTGTCTCTACTGTAAATACTTCCTTAAATCTCGTGTTGAGCTCCTCACATACCTCTTGATCGTTTCTTGTGAGTTCTCCACCTTCTTTCCTCAGCCTTATCACCTGGTCCTTGACTGTTGTCTTCCTCCTAATGTGGCTATACAGCAGTTTCGGGTCAGATTTGACTTTCGATGCTATGTCGTTTTCATACTGTCGCTGGGCCTCCCTCCTTATCTGTGCATACTCGTTTCTGGCTCTTCTACTAATCTCCTTGTTTTCCTGGGTCCTATGCCTCCTGTACCTTTTCCATTCTCTGTTGCACTTAGTTTTTGCCTCCCTACACCTTCGGGTAAACCAAGGACTCGTTTTGGTCTTCCTATTATTTCTGTTTCCCTTGGGAACAAAACTTTCCTCTGCCTCCTTGCACTTTGTTGCCACATATTCCATCATCTCGTTTACTGATTTTCCTACCATTTCTCTGTCCCACTGAACCTCCTGCAGGAAGTTTCTCATACCTGTGTAGTCCCCCCTTTTATAGTTTGGCCTGTCCCCTTCAGTTCCTGTTACCTTCTCCACTTGTAACTCTACTATATAGTCAAAACTCAGAACCACATGATCGCTAGCTCCAAGGGGCCTCTCATAAGTGATGTCCTCAATGTCTGAACTGCTCAGGGTGAACACAAGATCCAGTCTTGCTGGCTCATCTCTCCTCTCTCTCTGGTTGTGTCCCTGACATGTTGATGCATGAGGTTTTCAAGTACCACATCCATCATCTTGGCTCTCCATGTTTCGGGACCCCCATGTGGCTCCAGGTTTTCCCAGTCGATCTCCCTGTGGTTGAAATCACCCATTACCAGTAACTTTGCTCTGCTCGAGTGAGCTCTTCTTGCCACCTCAGCCAGTGTGTCCACCATCACCCTGTTGTTTTCTTCGTACTCCTCTCTTGGCCTCCTGCAGTTCTGTGGTGGGTTATACATCACTCCAATGACTACTTTATGTTCTCCGGACTGAATTGTACCTACAATGTAGTCTCTTTCTCCAATCATGTCCATGCCTTCCATTTCCTCAAATCCCCATCGGTGTTTTATGAGCAGTGCAACCCCTCCTCCCCCTCTACTCCTTCTATCTTTCCTCAGGATCTGATATCCTGTTGGGAAGATTGTGTCTGTTATTGTCTCAGCGAGTTTTGTTTCTGTGACTGCTATGATGTCTGGGGATTTTTCACTGATTCTTTCATTCCACTCCTCATGTTTATTCATTATTCCATCCGCGTTTGTGTACCAAACCTTTAGTTTCTTTTCTATCATTGTGGTCATGCAAGAATATTGGGGTTGGGGGAGCGAGAGCCTTGGTGGGGGCCTATATGGGGCTGTGGTGTAGGTGGGGTTTGTGTTGATGGGGGTGGGGTCAGAATGCCCATAAGGGACAGCTGTTGGGGTGAGGTTTGTGATATGGGGATTGGTGGCAGAGGGAACAGTGAGTGGGTTGTAGTATAGGTTGCTCACTTGCGTTGGGAATGTCGCGGGTGGAGTCTTTTGGTGGGAGATTCTGTGGGGTGTGTTTGCCCTTCCTCCTGTGTCTGGGTCCTGCTCATTTTCATTGCTTCTCGTTCCTCCTTGCGTCTCTGTACCCTCTCTTTCAGTGTAGTCCTTTCTTCTTGTGTTCTGTCGCAGTCGAGGTATACTCTCTGGTACCCCTCTTTGTCCCTCAGTCTTGCTTTCTCTTGCAGAATCCTGGTTCGAACTGATTCTTCCTTGAAAGTTACTCTGACAGGCCGTATCCTTCCACTCGCAAACCACCCAATTCTCTGAAAATTTGTCACCTGGGTCATATTGCCCTCCCCTATTGTTTTCATGATGCCTTCAATCATTTTTTTCTCCTCCTGTTTTATTTCTTCAAAGTTGGCCCCCTTGGCTTCTTGGAGCCCGTACACAAAAACTGACCTCGCCCTTTCCTCCTCCCACTGAGTCTCCATCTGCGTCCTCTGAGGCATTTTATTTCCTTCCATTGACATGTTCTTGCCTTCAGTCCCTGTCATATCTGAAACTTCTATTCTCAGTGGACTGTCTTTCCTGACCAGCTGTCCCTTGCTACTGCAGTTGGCTGTTAGAATCTCTGCATATAGCATACCTTCATTGTCTTCGGACCTGTCGTTTGATCTTAGTGTGCTCGTCGTCTTTTCCCTGGCCCCACGTGGGTCTGATAGGGCCTTCATGTTCGGCATGTCTCCGTTGTTGCTTACCATCCCCTTGTCTGCGCCTGACTTTGAATTTCCTGATGTCACACCTGAATTGTCATTTGTCTCTCTAATCTGTTACAGGCTTTGCAGTTTCTCTTCTAAGCACTGTATCCTAGCTTCTGCTGGTAAGACCTGTACTTCCCACTTCCTGCACTCTTCAGCTATCCGCTCCTCCATTTTCTTACCAAGCTCTACTATCTTCCTTCCCCACTCTTCCTCCCTTTTTTGGAGCTCTAGCTCCCAGTCTTTCCTCCCTGGTTCGTCCACCAGATCTCTGGGTTTCCGTCCTCTAAGGCCACCCATTTTTTTTTTTTTTTTTTTACTTTTTATTACCACAGACAGAAGGCTAGAGGAGGGAGAGGGTGTGGGGGAGAGAGAGAGAGGGTAGAAAGAGGGAGAGAGAGGAGAGAGAAAGGGTAGAAAGAGGGAGAGAGAGGAGAGAGTATGGGAGTGAGGAATAAGACCAAGGGGGAGGGAGAGAAATGTGAGGGGGAGAGAAAGGGTAGAGAGAGGGAGAAAGAGAGGGAGAGGGAGAGGGAGAGAAAGAGAGAGAGAGGGAGAAAGGAGGGAAGAAGGCTATGATAGAGAGAAACACGAGGGAGGGAAAAGGTAAGAGGTCTGTGGGGGAGGCAGTCAAATTCCAAGGATCAGCTGTGTGTACTCACCTAGTTGTGGTTTCGGGGTCGAGACCCAGCTCCTGGCCCCGAGTGTGTATGTGTGTGCGCGCGTGTGTGTGTGTGTGAGCACGTCAGTTGTTTATATGTCCCAGAAATACAATTCACTTCTGTGTATCCGTAATACTAATGAGATACCACTAACCCTGAGAGTAGTTCTAATAATTATAATACTAGCGTGTGTTAACAAGTCATTCTTTCACCCAGTTATGTACTACCTTTTACTACATGTGTAGAGGAGGGAGAGGGTGTGGGGGAGAGAGAGAAAGGGTAGAAAGATGGAGAAAGAGGAGAGAGAAAGGGTAGAAAGAGGGAGAGAGAGGAGAGAGTATGGGGGTGAGGGATAAGACCAAGGGGGAGAGAGAGAAATGTGAGGGGGAGAGAAAGGGTAGAGAGAGGGAGAAAGAGAGGGAGAGGGAGAGAAAGAGAGAGAGAGGGAGAAAGGAGGGAAAGAGGGTATTGAGAGGGAGAAACGCGAGGGAGGGGAAAGGTAAGAGGTCTGTGGGGGAGGCGGTCAAATTCCAAGGATCAGCTGTGTGTGCTCACCTAGTTGTGGTTTCAGGGGTCGAGACCCAGCTCCTGGCCCCGAGTGTGTATGTGTGTGCGTGCGTGTGTGTGTGTGTGAGCACGTCAGTTGTTTATATGTCCCAGAAATACAATTCACTTCTGTGTATCCGTAATACTAATGAGATACCATTAACACTGAAAGTAGTTCTAATAATTATAATACTAGCGTGTGTTAACAAGTCATTCTTTCACCTAGTTATGTACTACCTTTTACTACATGTGTACCCAGTACTTGCTTCTCAGATTGTACTGTCTTTGTGTCCTAGACCATTATCTCTCGAAACTGTTGTCAGAGCTGTAGTCCCATTAGCCACGACTTAATCCTCCTGCTTAATCCTTACTCCTACAAAGTTTATCTTCCTACTACTGCTAGGTGTTGTGTGTATGATAATCGCTCTGGAGCAGGGTTTAGATATCGAGTTACCAGTGACCGCTGGGCCGGCTCTATCACTCAGACTTCCCGCCAACCACAAACAGGTGATTTGTACGTTACTGGTCAGAGGGGACGTCCATCCAGATGCCTGATGTACGATGCTCGCTGTACGATGCTTGCTGTACGATGACTCGTGCACCTCGCCCTTCCACCGCTGGCTTCTTCACTATTCTTATCTCGTTGCCCTTTTGAGTCCTCATTTACCACACTTATCACTTGTATACTGCTATTTTTATAATTTACACTTCACTTTGGGTAAGTACACTACTTATTTGTGATGACACCCAGCCTGTTATGGCGGCGCTACTCCCTCAGGCCTACTGCTGCCACCACCTCTGCTTATATATATTTATGTATATGTATGTATATATATATATATCCCCTTTCTGGCTAGCTTGTTCACTCAGTGTGCTACATCACATTTTGTCGTTAGCCACCCTCTCTTAATTCTATTTGGTCTTTTCTCTTTAGTCACTCGATTTGTACTTTGTATATGTGTAACAATGTGGCAACAGGTGCCAACTAGGCCTCAACGACTGGCGCTTTGAAATTTTGTTGTATAATTTCAGGCTTTCTCTCGCCTTCACTTTATTTATGTTTGCTAATACACTGGTTATCACTTTATGCCTCTCTTAATTCTATTTGGTCTTTTCTCTTTAGTCACTCGATTTGTACTTTGTATATGTGTAACAATGTGGCAACAGGTGCCAACTAGGCCTCAACGACTGGCGCTGTACTAATGTGTCAGTGAGGGAAGGCGTGAGCGAGAACTGAGCTACACTAGGCTCGGACACTAGGCTCACTTCTGCCTTAGTTGCTCTTTCTTCAACTTCAAATAGAGCCATGCTTCCTAATTGTGACACTAGGCTTTCTGAATCTGAATCATAATCAGACATCTCTGTATGAGCAGGAAACAATATATCTTTAATTAACGCTCTACATTGTCCTCTTCGCTTCCGGGCTGAGTGGACGTGCTGAGCAGGCGCTCCCGATTCAGTTGATTTTCTGCGCAGTTTACCTGTTTTGAGCAATCAAAATGGCGGACAGACATGGACGTAGGGTGAATACTGTCTGTGTGGAATTAGTACGTGGGGCCCTAAGCAGTTCTACCATGCAGGTGCTACTCCCTACGATTATTCGTGATGTGTATGGGATACCCAATGAAGAGCTTTATGGTGTGGCTGTTAACGGAGTTAAGAGGATTTTCATCAAATTTATAAATGCTGGATTTTACTCAAGTATAGTTGACAAGCACCACGAGAAGAGGATGGCCGTGAATGCAGCAGTGGAGGTATGTCTACATGATGTATCCAGCTATGTGACATACGTAAAAGTAAGGAATGTGCCCTTTGAAGCTACAGAGTATGATGTGGTTGCGGTATTCCGTCGTTATGGCAAGATTCATGCTGCGGAATTGGGAGTGTGGAAGGATGGGGCTTATGTGGGATTGCCCGAAGGATCCTTCAATCTGAAGATGACGCTATGGCAATCAATTCCTTCATATGTTTTGCTGGAAGAGTTCCGAACGCAGGTATACGTATACTATGCAGGACAGAGGCGGACTTGTAGGCTGTGCGGATCATTTGACCATATGGCAGCCCAATGCCACAGGAAACCAGGACGGAGGGAACAAATGCCAACAACGGTGGATCAGCAGTTGGATCCTGTGGTACAGGAGACAGATGCGGCTGAAAGGCAGGCATCATACAGTTGGAGTGAGGAAGTGGATAAAGCAGAGGCGGAGACGGTCTCTTGTGCTACGTTACCTGTGGGGACGGGGCCTGAGCAGACGACGACGACGACGACGACGACGAACGATGACGGTGAGCCTGTAATGCAACAGGATGGAATGTTGGATGAGGTTTTGAAGAACTTCCTGAGTGAGGTGGAGGGGAGTCTGGATGATGAGCAGCATGGACGCTCATTGGAGGATGATACAGTCTCATCGGGACGTGGGAAGACCGTGTGCAATGAGGGGAAGAAGCACACGGTAGTGGCTGAGGTGCACAGAGCGTGCATGGAAGAGGAGGTTACATGTGGAGACGGAGGTTCACGCAAGAGAACAGCTGGGACGTCTGATATGGATGACGTTTTAACGCCAGGGCAGAGACCTGGGAAGAAGGCGTGGAAGCCCAGGGTGGATCTCCCGGAGAGTGGGTGTAGCGGTGCTGAAGTACTGAAAGGTTCAAAGGTTAAGGGGGGGGTTGGGGGACTGGACAGGCAAGGTGACAAATGGGGCTCTAGTCAGCAGCCAGGTCAGGCGGGTGCCATTCCAAGGCGGTGGGGAAAACCGCCTCTACTGTCATAATTCAAGGTTGTAACGATCAATGTTAATGGCCTGAGAGCCGAGGTTAAAAGAGTATGGGTGGAATGGTTTTTAAAGAGATTTAATGTAGATATATGTTTCATACAGGAGCACAATTATAAGTTTGGTTGTGAGTTGTCTTTGAAAGGATATAAGTTGTATGTGAGTGGCTCTTTGAGGTTAAAAGGTGGGGTTGCCGTGGCTGTAAAGGAAACCAGTCCATTGCGTATTTTGGGGTGGGAGGAGGGGGGGGAGGGTCGTGAGGGTGGAGGGGGAGTGGGGTGCAACGAGGGTTTGTTTTATAGGAGTGTATGCAGATGGCAACGCACGAGTTAAGGAGAACTTTGTGAGAGAATTTTTGATGTACTATTTAAGGGGTTTACCTTTAGTCACTGTAATAGGGGGAGATTGGAATTGTGTTATTAGGGGGGGATGTGGAACCGAGGGGGGCGGAGTGTATGTTGGGCTTGTTACGTAATGTGTTTGGAGACGTGGGGGTTTTGGATGTTGTGGGGAGGGGGGGTTGGCAGGTTGAGTATACGTTTGTCAGACGGGATTATGCTGCAAGATTAGATAGGATCTATGCAACGGAAGCTGTACGTGTGTTGGGAGTCAGGACTTTTGATGTGGGGTTTTCTGATCATAGGGCAGTTATAGCAGATCTTAATTGGGAAGGTATGGTTAGGATACAATCGGGTTTCTGGAAATTAAATGCAAGACTCGTGAGGAGTGAGGAGGTGAGTATGGCTTTTGGGGAATGGTGGCAAACTTTTTGGGATTCTAGAGAGGTAGAGTCGTGTGTCTTAGAATGGTGGGAAAGGCACGCTAAGCCGGGTATAGCAGGGTTCTATAAGAGGAAGGGAAGGGAAGAGGCAGGGTGGAGGTATGGGTTGCAAAACTATTTTGAATATCAGCTAAATGGGTGTTATGAGGAAGGGGGGAGGCGGCAGTACGGACACATGGTGCAACACAAGGACAGGTTGGCTGAGTTACATAATGGTAGATTTGATGCAGTACGTGTAAGGGCGGGAATGGAGGCTGTGCTGTGGGGTGATAAACCTTCGGGAAGTGTTTTGCGAGGTTTTAGGGTAAGGCAGAGGGATTCGACTATTTTAAACTTGGAGGTAAGTGAGGATATGGGTGGTTATCACAAGGGACAGGTACTGAATACTACAGAAGGCATGAGCAATTATGCTGATTTCTGGTTCCAAAAGAAGTTGGGGAAGGGGGAGGTGGGCGATGCTATTGAGGTGTGGGGGGGGAGGGGTTTAGGGTCATGTGGAGAGGAGGGCATGGGGAAGGGAGGTGAGATTAGCATGGGGGAAGTTGAGGAGGCTGTGTTCAATATGAGTACTGGCAAGGCGCCGGGTATAGATGGGATATCAAATGATTTTTATAGAATTCAATGGGAGCACATTAAGTACTGTCTGGTGAGGGTCATGAATTGTATGCGACGGGAGGGACAGTTAGGACAAACTCAGAGAACGGGTGTAGTCGTCTTAGTACGCAAAAAGCAAGAGGGAAGAGTATTGAGTGAGTACAGAGCTATTTCGCTAATGTGTGCCGACTACAAGATTTTCGCGAAGATATTGGGCAATAGGATGAAGAAGGTGTTAGGTGGGGTTATTCATAAGGGGCAGATGGGTATTCCGGGCAGAAGCATGAGAGATGGGCATGGCCGCATTAGGGATTTTTTGGAGGGTTGCAGCGGGGGAGGGCTTTTGGGCATTGATTGGGAAAATGCATACGACTGTGTAGATAGAAACTTTCTGAGGACTAGTTTGTTGCATCTCGGTTTTGGCATGGGAGTGGTGAGGTGGGTTGATACAATGTATTCGTCTGCAATGGTGCGAGTACAAATTAATGGTAGGTTGGGAAGGCCTGTAAGGATGGAGAGGGGTTTGAGACAGGGATGTCCCCTGTCTCAAATATTGTTTGCGTGTATGCAGCATCCTTTTTATGGGCTCGTTGAGGGGAGGGGGATTTTAAATGGGGAGAAGGATGGGTGTATAGATGTGGTGGGGTATGTGGATGATACCACTGTTCTGATGGCAGGAGTGGAGGGATTGCGTACGGTGGAAAGTGTGTTGGAGCTTTTCAGGAGGGCATCAGGCATGCGGGTGAACAGAGCAAAATCAGGTTTGCTGGAGGTGGGTGCCTGGGTGGGGGGGGGCTTGGGGTTGGAGTTTGGGTGGGAAGTAGTGGATAGGCTAAAAATTTGTGGAGTTATATACATGGCAGATGCGCAGGAGGCTAGGCAGGTGAATTCGGAGGTGGTGGTGGAGAAGGCAGTAAAAAGGTTAAGGAGTTTACGGGCGGGGGACGTCACTTTACAACAGCGGGCGATAATTGTAAATTCATTAGTTTATAGTAAAGTATGGAGTATGGCTGTGGTGTATCCAATGAGGACTCCAGACATACATGAGATTCAGAGGAGGGCATTACGTTATGTTTGGGGTTTCGGGAGGGCATGGCTAAGCAAGGAGGTGGTGATGTCAAATATACGCAGTGGAGGAGTAGGTCTTTTAGCGTTGGGGCCGAGAGTAAAGGCTTTATATGTGAAACAAAGGTTCGTTAGGGAGGGGGGGGGAAAGAGGGGTTAGAGTGGGGAAAGTGATGAAGGATGTACGGAGATGGTGGAGCGGAAAAGAATTAACAGAATGCAAGGATATGCTGAGGTTATTGTTATTGATTAGGGAGGTGGAAAAACTTAGGGTGGGGCGTTTGGTGACGATGAGTAGAAGGCAGGAAATCATACAGGGGGTATCGGTTTATCCCTTGTATGATTGGGGTATGATATGGAATGACTTTCGAAAGCTTAAGTTAATGCCGAGAGTACGGGAGTTTGTATATAGGTTTATAATGGGGATATTAGCATCGAAAGCTGTTTTGTGTTCAATGGGATTGGTGAGGGAACAGACCTGCGATCACTGTGGAGAACAGGAAACAGCTTTTCATGCGGTTTATTTCTGTGAAGAGTTGAGGGAGGTAAGGGTGTGGTTAGCGAAGGTTTTTAGGTTGATGGGTGGGGGTAATGTAGAGACCCTGCGAGCCTTAACATTAGAAGTACGCGGGGTCTCCAGAGAAGTGAAAAGGGCAATTATGCATGTAGTGGTGGATTTTCTGTATATTTCCTGGGGGATGAGGGACACGGGAGGAGGAAGAGTTAGGATTAGAGCAATTGCGGCGGGCATATATAGAACGGTTTGCAGAAACAAACTTATTTACGGGGAACAGTGGAGGACACGTTTTCCGGAGACCTACTGCAAACTTACGGTCAATGGCCTCATTCAGTTGGCGAGATAATTATACGTAAAGGACTGGTTTCCTTTATAAGCGGGTTGCAATTAGTTTTTCGGAGGGAGAGTGTATAAGGTAAAGGACTGGCGAAGGAATGTGAGGGTCGGGAAGGTAAGTACTGAGTGGTGCTGTGTTGACATGTAAGTTTTGTGTGCAAGATTTTGATTAGCCCAAGATTTGTATAAAATAGGTCCTTGAGATTAAAAGAGTTATAGAAGTCACTGTCCATGTTAGTCTACCAGTTGTTGCAAAGATAATTTTCTGGTATGTAATTTCGCAGCTTTTTATTGTAAATTTGTAGGGAATTTCTTTTCACTTAGACGAGGTTTATATTCGTTTTTACATAATTGTTTTCCATCACCTCTGTAATGTTATTAAGTTTCGTTGCTGATGCAACGTATGCTGTAAAAATTTTGCAGTTGTTGATGCTTTATACGCTTATGCAATTTTGTGTAATGCTTATTTTTGTTATAGAGAAATGTTTTCGGATAATTACCAGACTTTGTTCTTAAGTTAAATCTCATAATCAGTTGCATGTATATATAAAGTTACGAAAATTTATGTTTGATCACTGCTGTGATCAATACGTGTGTGAATGATGTGTGTGTATTTATAGATGAGTTTTCATGGGGGGGGTCCCCCCTCCAACAGTTTTGTGTGTATGTGTCAGATATATTATCATTTTGTATAATGTGTGTCAGTGCATGGTGTGTATGTATTTTGCATGTTTCAAATGTTTTCTCTTGCACTTGTGATATAATTCTTCGTAATCTTGTTCAGATCCTGTATTATTGTGGTATTTAACATTTTATACTATCTTGTAATTTATGATGCTTTAAATAAAATATAAAAAAAAAAATAACGCTCTGACAGTTTTTGCTGTGTAATTCCTGTTATACATCACACCGAGATATTTGGCTACTTGCCAACACGTCTGAAGTTTTAATGTACTTAACTCAGACAAAGTCAGAGTATCAATTAACTGTTTCACTTTGGCATACATCACGAAAATAATTGTACTACGAGAGAGTGATTATGGGAAACTATAATCCTAATAGGAATTTTAGTGTTAGTTGTCTTAGAGTTAGAACTCATAAACAGTATTTCTATCTCCTTGGATCAAGAGACTCAGTCAAGTACATACATCCACCTGGTATGTTGTACAAGACTAAACTCAGTCTTCAGATTAGGAAAGTACTCGAAGTGTTTGATCATAGAAGTACTAGTATGTCAAACTGGACAATTTCTCCAACACCTTGGATCAAGAGATCCCGGACAGGCCCCCATTTGTTACAAAAAACGCGATTCTAAAAGCTTGGAGATCTCCAGTGAATACTAGAAAGGACTGCCCTTCTAACATCCAGCCTGTTACTGGGTTTTCGTAACAATTAGTCAGTATCCAGGTCCAATTATCCATTAGAATTCAGTATAATTCAATAGTGCTTCAGGATTACAACTGGTAGGCTACTAACTAGAGAAATTAAAATTTAATAAATTTATTAAGTCTAGAGGTATATTATCAAATTAAATTAATCACAGCAATCAAAATAAAATCAATCTCTCGAGTTCAATATTATTGTGCTGAAAGCACATATCACATTTATAATTCTTAAGTACCGTCTGGTACATTAGCATTTAATAAGATATTACAAATATGTACAAGTAAGTTTGTGTATGTGTGTAAGTGCTCTAAGTAGTTCACTATGTCTCACGACTCGACTAGACTTAAACAAGTGACTGACAAAGTCCTCACATAAACTAGCTTCTTGACCGACTGGCAACCAGAACAGTCTGCTTGAACAATGAAAAGAATGCTAAGCCCAATAGCCATATAACAAGCGACTGCGACACAGAATCAGGAACAAGGAGATAATATAATGACACTAAGTAGGGACCATCAGCAGGTCCTCCACAAAAGTTACAAAACTCCCATACTACTGAATCTAAGTTCAGCATAGGAAAAACCCTGACTGTGACAATACACAGAAACCAGTACAAATTAGGTCATTAGCTATAGCTAAGGACCTGAGATGTTCAGTGTCTAAGCGACACACAACCTCAGTACAACGTCGAAAATCACGAAGTCTATACAATGTTCTGTGAACAGAGTTCTACAGAACTAACAAGAATAATGAGACAGAAAATCTGTCCAACCACCAAGCGAGTCTAGAGCAGACTGAATACTTCATGAGAGGTGAGGACACCCCCCCTTCGATCACGTGATAGCCCCGTGGACAGCACAGCTCAGAAGCCGGCAGTATAACGAGCGACAAGCGATAATTACAGTAGTTTGACAATCAAGACTTGAACTGAGCACATATTATGTACATCCTAACAACATAAGTCAAATAACAATATAAGGCAATACATTTGCGATTTAGCTATTATCGCAAATATAAGCAATATAAAATATATGAAAAGGTAATATACATTATATATATACATAATAATCATTGTAACCCATTCAGGGGTTGCAACAGGAGCCATACAGGTACAGATGAACAGGAACCATACATGTTCAGATGTAGACAGCCTGTACTGTCTGCACAGACAGCCCATGCTGTCTGCCAGCTTAGTTCATATTTCGCACCACTCAGGTGCTGCCCTCTGTAGCCAGGTCTCTCGGTAGGCACGCCAGCCTGCCGGCCGATGCCTCCGCCTCACTCTCACAGCAGCCTAGCAGCAAGACACAAGGCCTCCCAGCTCTCTCTCGTGGGATGGCCCTGCCTGGGCCATGGGCACAAACACACAAGCCTGTGTACCCACCATGACTTAACAATAAAGTAAGAAGCCTCCGAAGAAGATGTCTATCATTAACCACCCGCTTGCAGCACCTACCAAATAAGCCCGTTAAAATGGTACCAGTGGTGGTCGCGGCAGTTGTGTTTGCCCTGATAGAGGAAGGAAGAGGGATGAAGTCATCTTCACTTCATCATCCCATACAAGAAGCATCCGTCTCTCAACGAGTTATCCTCATGTTGTGTCTGCATGTTTGCACATCCAGACACAGGTACAAGCAGGATCCAGCCGAAATTTACGGAATTTCTTCGAGAATTGTAAGTAGCATCACAGTGACCCCATGCTACAGCGTCCCACGCTACAGTGTCCCACGCTGTTTCTCAAGTCACGTGTTCAGCGTCACTTGTATGTTGCTGTTGTTGTTGTTCAGCTCAGCACAGCTGTTTCAGCAGGCCAGAGGTGAGTTTTGTGGCGATTTCTGCATCCAGTGTGAGCTTCTCTACATATTTGTGGGTGGGGGAGGAGAGGAGAGGAAGTGGCTGTTCCTCACCTTGCCCATGCTCGCCCTACTCACGCTCACCCGTCTACCATACACCACTCACCACTGCCCACTCCCTCTGCTGTGTTTTCTGCTGTTTTCCATGTGAATTCATTGTCAGAGCTGTGTATCCGAGTGCCCGAGGCCACTCGAAGCTACATGGACCAGCATGCCACGTAGATCACGACGCCATGTGGATCACGACGCCACGTGGGTGTGGGCGATGTCACGTGGATCTACCAGCCACGTGAGTTACCAGATGTCCCAGGCCTCATGCTGAGGTCTGCTGCCCACATCACATCGACGTCACCCACGATGCTGCCCGACTTCATGACGTCACGATGTCTGCTGACCTCACCTCACGATGTCTGCCTGACGTCACCTCGAGATGTCTGCTGATGTCACAGTGCTGCTGACGTCACCACGCGACATCACGCCTGACATTACATGATGTCAGGCGTGTGTTTCTAGTAATTATTTCCGTATTGTCGAGAAGATTGAGAGAAAATATATGTCGTGTGTTAATTAATTCCTCTCAGTCAGTGTTCTCACATGTTGTACCGCGGTGTGTTTGTAAAGTTTCCGTGTGTCCAGTGAGGTCTGAGCCAGACCTGAGTAGCACCACTGTGCTGTCACCCATGTGACCAGTACGTTTGACAGCTGATGCCAAGACAGCTCCGAGTGACCGAGCCCTCTTGTACAGAAAGCTTTTATGCTCGTCGCTCGTGTTGTTCTGCAGAATCGTACCTGCTACGATTCCCATCGAGATTTGTTTCACTTTACCTCCAGACCTTCAGAGTGAAGTTAAATGTAGAGAAACAAGTCTGGGGAAGCTTAGACTAACCTCTGCTATAACTCCAACTGCCGAGAGAATGACACACTGTGTCAGCCTCGTGTCACAAGCTTCAGTGAGCAGCCTGCACAAAGAAGATGTCACTTTGACTGCTAGCTCTCTCACTGCAGTCTGGTGTATGATGTTACGACTCCCAGATGTTTCGCCCAGTCGTCTCTGCCACGACTCGCTCCACAACTCGCTCCACGCTCGCCGGCAGTGACAGCCCAGCGACAGTACCAGTCGAGAAGTGTCCTCCTGATTGGCTTGCCAGAAGTCCTGCCCAGTTGCCGAGTTTTGTCGACGTCTCACTCGAGGGCACCAGCATGTCGTGCCCCAGGTTGAGTGAAAACTTGCAGCGACTCCTACGATGACTGCTTCACCGTTCCAGAGGAGACCGTACCCTGTTACGTCACAGCTCAGCCGCAGCGATGTCTCCTGTGTTGCAGTATCTGTCCAGACGCAGGAAGGCGTGCAGTGATGCCCTTCGACGCTCACTGCCTTTGACCACGATGTTTAGCACACCCCACATGTTTTTTTCTTCCCTCCCTGTAGGAAGTTTTTTTTCCATGTCCATATGTATATATATATGCTTTTATTTTGTGATCTGTGCCCCGTTCCTACGAGAGAGAGACCGAGTTTCTTTTACTACCAGTATTGTCGCGTCGGGACGACGCGCGGTAGGTGGCCGAGCGTATGTAGACAGCCTGTACTGTCTGCACAGACAGCCCATGCTGTCTGCCAGCTTAGTTCATATTTTGCGCCACTCAGGTGCTGCCCTCTGTAGCCAGGCCTCTCTGTAGGCATGCCAGCCTGCCGGCCCATGCCTCTGCCTCACTCTCACAGCGGCCTAGCAGCAAGACACAAGGCCTCCCAGCTCTCTCTCGTGGGATGGCCCTGCCCGGCCCATGGGCACAAACACACAAGCCTGTGTACCCACCACGACTTAACAATAAACGAAGAAGCCTCCGAAGACGTATCATTCACACCCCGCTACCAGAACACCAAACAAATAACCTTTTTATACAGAGACACAGGAACCATACAGGTACAGAGACACAGGAACCATACAGGTACAGAGACACATGAACCATACATGTTCAGAGGCACAGGAACCATATAGGTACACAGACACAGGAACCATACAGGTACAGAGACACATGAACCATACATGTAAAGAGACACATGAACCATACATGTTAAGAAATACAGGAACCATACATGTTCAGAGGCACAGGACCCATGCAGGTACAGAGACATAGGAACCATACAGGTACAGAGGAACAGGAACCATACATGTTTAGAGACACAGGAATCATACATGTTCAGAGACACAGGAACCATACAGGTACAGATACACAAGAACCATGCAGGTACAGAGGAACAGGAACCATACATGTTCAGAGACACAGGAACCATACACGTTCAGAGACACAGGAATCATACATGTTCAGAGACACAGGAACCACACATGTATAGAGAATGGAATCATACATGTTCAGAGACACAGGAACCATGCATGTTCAGAGACACAGGAACCATGCATGTTCAGAGACACAGGAACCATACATGTTCAGAGACACAGGAACCATACACGTTCAGAGACACAGGAACCATGCATGTTCAGAGACACAGGAACCATGCATGTTCAGAGACACAGGAACCATACATGTAGAGAGACACATGAACCATACATGTTTAGAGACACAGGAATCATACATGTTCAAAGGAACAGGAACCATACAGGTACAGAGGCACAGGAATCATACAGGTACAGAGGAACAGGAACCATACATGTTCAGAGACACAGGAACCATACATGTTCAGAGACACAGGAACCATACATGTACAGAGACACAGGAACCATGCAGGTACAGAGACACAGGAACCATACATGTTTAGAGAAACAGGAACCATACATGTTCAGAGACACAGGAACCATACATGTTCAGAGGCACAGGAACCATACATGTTCAGAGACACAGGAACCATACATGTTCAGAGGCACAGGAACGATACAGGTACAGAGACACAGGAAACACACAGGTACAGAGGAACAGGGACCACAATGTTCCGAGACACAGGAACCATACATGTTCAGAGACACAGGAATCATACAGGTACAGAGACACAGGAACCATACAGGTACAGAGGAACAGGAACCATTCATGTTCAGAGACACAGGAACCAAACGTGTTCAAAGACACAGGAACCATACATGTACAGAGACACAGGAACCATACAGGTACAGAGACACAGGAATCATACATGTTCAGAGACACAGGAACCATACATGTAGAATGACACATAAACCATACATGTTCAGAGTCATAGGAACCATACATGTTCAGAGGCACAGGAACCATACAGGTGCAGAGACACAGGAACCATACAGGTACAGAGGAACAGGAACCATACATGTACAAAGACAGAGGAACCATACATTTTGAGAGACACAGGAACCATACAGGTACAGAGGAACAGGAACCATACATGTACAAAGACAGAGGAACCATACATTTTGAGAGACACAGGAACCATACATGTACAGAGACACAGGAATCATACATGTTCAGAGACACAGGAACCACACATGTACAGAGACAAAGGAACCATACATGTACAGAGGCACAGGAACCATACTTGTTCAGAGACACAGGAATCATACATGTTCAGAGACACAGGAACCACACATGTACAGAGACAAAGGAACCATACATGTTCAGAGACACAACAACCATACATGTTCAGAGACACAGGAACCATACATGTTCAGAGACAAAGGAACCATACATGTTCAGAGACACAGGAACCATACAGGTACAGAGACACAGGAACCATACAAGTACAGAGGAACAAGAACCATACATGCTCAGAGACACAGGAACTATACATGTTCAGAGACACAGGAACCTACATGTACAGAGACACAGGAACTATACATGTACAGAGACACAGGAACCATACATGTTCAGAGACACAGAAACCATACAGGTACAGGCCAGGACGAGGGATAACCAGGGATGAGGGATAAACGGGGATGAGGGATAGCCAGGGAAGAGGGATAACCAGGGATGAGGGATAACCAGGGAAGAGGGATAACCACAGATGAGAGATAACCAGGGATGAGGGATAGCCAGGGATGAGGGATAACCAGAGATGAGGGATAACCAGGGATGAGGGATAGCCAGGGATGAGGGATAACCAGAGATGAGGGATAACCAGGGATAAGGGATAACCATGGATGAGGGATAACCAAAGATGAGGGATAACTAGAGATGAGGGATTACCAGGGATGAGGGATAACCGGGGATGAGGGATAACCAGAGATGAGGGATAACCATGGATGAGGAATAACCAGAGATGAGGGATAACCAGGGATGAGGGATAACCATGGATGAGGGATAACCAGAGATGAGGGATAACCAGGGATGAGGGATAACCATGGATGAGGGATAACCAGGGATGAGCGATTACCAGGGATGAGGGATAACCGGGGATGAGGGATAACCAGAGATGAGGGATAACCAGGGATGAGGGATAACCATGGATGAGGGATAACCAGTGATGAGGGATAACCAGGGATGAGGGATAACCAGGGATGAGGGATAACCAGAGATGAAGGAAAACCAGGCATGATGGATAATCATGGATGAGGGATAACCAGGGATGAGGGATTACCAGGGATGAGGGATAACCATGGATGAGGGTTAACCAGGGATGAGGGATAACCAGGGATGAGGGATTACCAGGGGTGAGGGATAACCAGGGACGAGGAATAACCATGGATGAGGGATAACCAGTGATGATGAATAACCAGGGATGAGGGATAACCGGGGATGAGGGATAACCAGGGATGAGGGATAACCAGGGATGAGGGATAACTAGGGATGAGGGATAACCAGGGATGAGGGATAACCATGGATGAGGGATAACCATGGATGAGGGATAACCAGGGATGAGGGATAACCAGGGATGAGGGATAACCAGAGATGAGGGATAACCAGGCATGATGGATAACCATGGATGAGGGTTAACCAGGGATGAGGGATTACCAGGGATGAGGGATAACCATGGATGAGGGTTAACCAGAGATGAGGGATAACCAGGGATGAGGGATAACCAGGGATGAGGGATTACCAGGGATGAGGGATAACCATTGACGAGGAATATCCAGGGATGAGGGATAACCAGTGATGAGGAATAACCAGGGATGAGGGATAACCGGGGATGAGGGATAACCAGGGATGAGGGATAACCAGGGATGAGGGATAACCAGGGATGAGGGATAACCGGGGATGAGGGATAACCAGAGATGAGGGATAACCAGGGATGAGGTATAACCAGAGATGAGGGATAACAAGGGATGAGGGATAACCGGGGATGAGGGATAACCATAGATGAGGGATAACCATGGATGAGGGATAACCAGAGATGAGGGATAACCAGAGATGAGGGATAACCATGGAGGAGGGATAACCAGTGATGAGGGATTACCAGGGATGAGGGATAACCGGGGATGAGGGATAACCATAGATGAGGGATAACCAGGGATGAGGGATAACATGGATGAG